>NW_006199080.1:1569639-1611624 GCF_000334495.1 Tupaia belangeri chinensis
GACAGAGATAAAGAGTGAACGAGAGAGGGAACCAGCAGTTAGCGTAATGGCTATGTTGCTGGACTCCCACGTAGTCGACCGCGGTTCGCATCCCAGACCCGGTGGCTTAGAACTCACACTGGGCGCATGTGCGTGCATGCCCAAGATCCCGAGAGGAGAATGGAGGAGAAGCGATTGCGGCGTGACCATCCCCCCTGGGGGGTGATTTCTCGCTTTCTGTCTCTATGTCTCTCTTTGTCTGTCTGGCGAGCGCACGCGCCCTATAGCGAAAAAAACCTCTCCAAAAAAAAAAAAGAGTGAATGAGAGAGAGAGAAAGATGCCTGGGTACTAAGAGAAACCATTCCTATAAGTAGCAGACCCTTGCATGCATTGGTAGAGAGAACAACAAAATAACACCTGGAGGATCTGGCCCTCCTGAGTTGTCCTTACACTGTTGTAGAATAAAACAGGTAGTTAAATGGAAACAATGTTTATAACATGTGATCTTTAACTATCCAGTGACCTGATTGAATTGTAGCAAAGGCTTAATCAGATTCTGACTCAATTACTAGTTCCCCCTCCCTTGCTGGAAAACTAGTAAAGGATGGTTAGAGAGGATCTGCTTCTGATAATGGGAAAAAGCCTTTCTACCTACGTGATATTATGAAAATATTGTCTAGTATTTTAATATATCACCATTTTGAGGATAAGCTATCTGATATTTTCCTTTAATATTATAATCCCTAGCTTATCAATTCTGTTTTGTTTTTCTCCCCACAACTTTTCTTATGATGGTAAAATATAGATAATATCAACTTCACTAGTTTAATTACTGTTAAATGTACAGCTCAGTGGTTTTAAATACATTCAGTTTGCTGTGCAACTACCACCTTCCATCTCCAGAGCACTTTTCATCTTTGTAAAAGTCAGGATCAGCAGTTGGTGTAATGGCTATGTTGCTGGACTCCATGTAGTTGAACGTGGTTTGAGTCCTGGACACAGTGGCTTAAACTCACGCTAGGCGTGTGTGCATGTGTGCCCAATATCTCAAGAGGAAAATGGAGGAGAAGGATTGCAGAGTGATCATTACCCCTGGGGGTGATTTCTCACTTTCTGTCTCTCTCTGTCTTTCTGAAAGGCGCACATAACCTATACCAAAAACCTCTCAAAAAAAAAAACTAAACTAAAAGTTTATACCCATTACTCCCAATTCACTTTTCCCCTTGCCCCAACAACTATTCCACTTTTTTCCCTCATTATTTTGACTACTCTAAAAAAGTAGTCAAATACCTCAAAAAGTGTAATCATACGGGTTTGTCTTTTGGTAGTAGTCTTATTTCACTTAGCATAATGCCCTCAAAGTTCATTTATATTGTAGCAAATGTCAGAATTTCTCTTCCTTTTAAGACATCATTGTATGTCTTTACGACATTTTGCATATGCATTATCTATCAATGGACACATGGGTTGCTTCCACATTGAAGCCATTGTGAATAATGTGGCTATAAACATGGATGTAAAATTTCTTCTTAAGAGCCACTTTTCAATTATTTCAGGTATATTTGCAAAAATAGAATTGTTGGGTCAGGTGGTTATTCTATTTTTATTTTTTTTTAGTAACCCCATAGTGCTTTCCATGGTGCTGTACCATTTTGAGTTCCTACCAACCATTCATAGGATTACAATTTCTCTCTGTCTTCATGAATTCTTGATATTTTAGTGTTTTCTTTTTTTAGTAAATATGTTAATGAGTATTAGGAGGTATCTCCCTGTGGTTTTTAGCATTTCCCTAATAATTAGTGATGTGAGCATTTTTTTTTCATTTACATGTTGGCTATTTATGTATCTTCTTTGGAGAAATGGCTATTCTAGTTCTTTGCTCATTTTCTAATAGGGTTATTGCTGAGCTTTAGGTGTCTTGTATATATCTTAGGTATAAATTAATTATTTTTTATATAGTTTATGATATTTAATTTATGAATACAGTATTTGTCTTATACCCTGGCTCATTTCATTTAGCATTATGTCTTGTAGGTTCAATGATGTGAGAAATGACTGGGTATTGTTGTTCTTTATGGCTGAGCAATATTCCAATAGGTATACATGCTACATTTTCTTAGTCCATTTCATGGTTGTTGAGCACTTAGGCTTGATTCTATATCTTTGCTATTGTGATATTGCAACAAACATGAATTCACAAATGTCTTTCTGAAAGAGTGATTTCTTGTTTTATAGTAGTTTTAATTTTAAATTTTGTTTTTGATAGTTTGACATAATATGTGCACTCACTGGAAAGAAATAGAGCAAGAGAGAGAAAAAAATGAGAAATCGTCCCCCAGGAGAGATGACCATGCCGTAATCCCTTCTTTTCCATTTTTTCCAATAGGATTTTGTGCACACACACACATGGGCCTTTGGCATGTTTTTCAAACTGCTAGGGCCCATGTGTGTGTGTGTGTGCACAAAGTCATCCGTGTGAGATCCAGCTGCCTTAACAAACAAGCCACCAGCTGGTCCTCTACTTTTAGATTTTTGTGGAAACCTGTACCATTTTCCATCGTGTCTGTACTAATTTACAATTCATTACATTACATTTACAGCAGTACAGGAGGATCCCTTTTCTCTACCACCCCAGAAGCATATGTTTTTTTTAATTTTTGTTTGTTTCTTTTTTTGTTGTTCTTGTTTTGTTTTGTTTTATCATAGCTATTCTGATTGGGGTTATGTGACCCTTGGTTTACATTTCCCTATTAAGAAATACAGAACATTTCTTCATATGCTGTTTCTTTTTTGGAGAGGTTTTTGCTATTGGGCACGTGCGCTTGCCAGACAGAGAGAGAGACAGA
Organism: Tupaia belangeri chinensis; assembly: GCF_000334495.1. Lineage (NCBI taxonomy): Eukaryota > Metazoa > Chordata > Mammalia > Scandentia > Tupaiidae > Tupaia > Tupaia belangeri. The sequence goes on from NW_006199080.1 coordinate 1,572,466, forward strand.
GAGACAGAAAGCAAGAAATCTCCTCCCCCCCCCCAGGGGGGATGGCTACGCCGCAATCCCTTTTCCTCCATTCTCCTCTTGGGATCTTGGGCATGCACGCACATGCACCTGGCGTGAGTTTAAGCCACCGGGGCCGGTACTCGAACCGCGGTCGATTACATGGGAATCCAGTGACACAGCCATTACACTAACTGCTGGTTCCTGCTTCATATGCTTTTTAACTATTCATGTCGCTTCCTTTCAGAGTTGTCTGTTCAGATTCATTACCCATTTTTAAATCATTTTGTTACTTTTGTTTTTTTTGTGAGTTGTTTGAATTCCTTATATATTCTGGTTTTCAATCGTTTATCTGAGGTATACTTGTAAATATTTTCTCCCATTATGTGGATTTTCTTTATTCTTCCCATTGTTTCTTTGCTGTACAGAAGCTTTTTGTCTGGACGGAGTTCCACTTGTTTACTTTATGGTGCTGTTGTCTGTGCTTTTAGGGTCTTTCTAAAGAAATATTCCCCATTCCATTATCTTGAAGTGTTTATCTTGTGTGTTCCTGAAGTAGTTTTATAGTTGTAGTCTTTACATTTAAGTCTTAAATCCATTTTAAGTTAATTTTTTTAAAGGGTAAGAAATGGGGATCTAGTCTGATTCAACAATTGAATTGATGTGAAAGCTTTTTGTTTTGTTTTATTTTAATCTGCTAGAGGATACATGCATTCTCCAGAGGGAGGCAGAGAAGGGAAGTGAGAAAACATCCCCCATATTGCATGGCCATGCTGCAATTCTTCTCCTCCATCTTTCCCTCCTTCTTAAAATCTGGGCATACATGCACATGTGCCTAGCGTATTTCTCAGTCTTCTGGGCTCAGGACTCAAACTGTTTGGTCAGCCATGTGAGATCCATTCACCTTAAACACCCAGCCACCGGGTAGCCCCAATGACAGTGACATTTTGTTTTTTATCTTTACACTGACTTCCTTTCATATGTTGAATAATCATTGCATGTGATAAATAAATACCACTTGGGCATGATACATAATCCATCTAATAAGCTGTTGAATTCAGTTAGCTTGTATTTTGTTGAAAATTTTTGCTTCAGTGGTTACAAAACAAAACAAAACAAAAAACTTATGAGACCATCCTCCATTAGAACTTATGAGTATCAGGTAAAGAGTCCTTATTATGTTTTATTACTTTGTTTTTAATTGACACACAATAATTATACTGTTTATGGGGTATAGTTTCATGCTTCAATGTATATATACACTTTATAAGAATAAAATAAGGGCATATACGTCACTTCATATACTTATCATTTCTTGGTGGTGAGTGAAAACTTTCAAAATCTTCTGTTTTAGCTGTTTTAATATATACAATGTATGATTAGTGACCATAGTCCCTGTGCAATAGGATGCCAGAAAACTGGACATGTGAATCCAATAGTTGGTGACTTCAGAAATCAGAATCTCCACTTTCCCGAGACTATACTATTTTTGTTATATAGTTTTTTATATATCAAATATATGTATAAAATGTATATATGTGTATAAGTATATATGTTATATAATTGTTAGTCTATATTACATGAATTATTGTATTAATGTTATATATATGATTTATTTTATTTTTATGTTTTATGTAATTATTAAAGACTATCTTCTTGCCAATAACTTTGAGGTATCAAGTGAAGGTCTTTTTATGCCTTTAAAAGCCTACTTTTCAGGCCGGCAGGTGGTGTGGTGGTTAAGGTGCTAGAATCTCACATGGTTGACCATGATTTGAGTCCTGGATCTGGTGGATTGCTGTCCTACTAATGTGATTGAATGTATGGAAGAAAATGAAATGAAAAAAAAATAATAATAAATAAAATAAAATAATTATTAAAAAATACATAGATATAAAACATACTCCTGGGCATGTATGGTGACTTCCTAACTTTCTTGGTATATGTGGTTGCTTCTGGATGTCTTAGCTTCAGTGTTTAATTCCCAGATTGGAAAAACAGAAAAATACAGTGGAAAGAAAAAGGCCTTTTGAAAGTCTCTTCAGATTTATGGGAGTAAACTTACAACAGTGGCTATTTAGAAACAGAATTCTGAAAACAGAACATAGATTCCCATTATTTAGAGGGTAGGTTCTTTTTGACCATAGGGGCTCTTACAAGCTTTTGTGTAAACTTCTTTAGGAATATATGTATAAGTTCCTAGAAAAATTAGTCTGATGGCTGTGCAATTGGAACAGGGACTGTGGGATGTGTAGCTACTGCACAGCTAAGAGTTGAAATCGACCACAATCAACTGCAATGTTTATGTCCAAGCATTGTGTGCAAGCCTTCAGCAGACCCCAGAGTTCCACAACAGTTAAATACAACATGTGCCAGACTGTAGCACAATAATAATGTAGTCCAACACACATTGGGACATCCTGGATTCATGTCCTGGGAGTTCCTTGTGATGCTGGTCTTATGTGTGTGCCTATGATCCAATTGGTTGAGGCTTGGGATGGATAGTGGCATGAAGATCCTATTAATCTCTCTCTTTCTCATTCTCCCTCTCCAGAAAGATAAACTATTTTTTTCAAAGTTGCATCAATTACTTTTAGTAAAATTGTCACCTAGGTGAGAAGTATTTCTAGTACTTCTTTCTCGGCAATGTCTCAGAATCCTCTATGTAATTAATTTTGAGTCTTCTCACTTCTTTCATATTTGACTCTTCCCTTTACACTGTGGTTGTTTTTTAGCATGCTATCAGCTTTTTGAAATGATGAATCCATATTAAGAAGATTCCATTCCACAGAACTAATTTCCCATGTTTATTTTTCTTTATAACTATATTTTAAAATATTCTCTTACTCACAATGCTACAGAGACTGTTACTCTTTTTGAAGTAATTGAAGAAAAACATACTAGAGTGACAAGCAGTGACACACCGCAGTGAAGTTGCCAAATAGAAAGTCAAAAGCCAAGATGAATAGACACTGAGATATATAGTTGTAACTAGCATTAGCTACATCTAAAAAAAGAGACCAAAATCAAAAAGTTGAGAACAATGTTTTTGCTCTTGCAAATGCTATCATCTTCACACAAACATTCAATTAACAGCATGCTGACAGCAGTTGAGGGGTATCTAAGTCTGAAAATAGAAACTGGAATTGAATGTGTTCAGTTTAATAAGTCCTTCAGAGTTTTAAAATAATATTTCAAAGATAATATAGTTAACAAAAATTAAAAATGCAAATAGGGCTCACTCTCTCCAGTTAAGCTATTTTGAAGACATTTATTTTCTGGGAGCTTTTTAAAAAAATTAGACTTAATTTTTTTGTACGAGCTTTAGTTACATGGCAATATTGAGCAGGAGGTTCAGAGAGATTTCCTATATAGCCTCTCTCAATATTATCATCCTTCCCAGAATGGCACGTTTGTTACAACTGATGAACAAATTTACCTAGATACATCATCGTCACACAAAATCTACAGCATACATTAGAGTACACTCTTAAATATTTATGGATTTAGATAAATATGTAATGACATGTGCTCACCATTATAGTGTCATATGGATTACTTTTACTGCCTTAAGAAACATCTGTGCTCTCCATATTCATTCATCCCCTCCCACAAAACATTTATATCACTTATATTTTTACAGTCTTTATAATTTTGCCTTTTTCAGAACGTCATATATTTGGAATCATACATTGCGTAGCCTTTTCAGATTGGCTTCTGTCACTTAGCAACATGTATTTAAGTTTTCTTCATTCCTTTGCATGGTTTCCTTTGCATGGTTTAATAACTGTATTTAATGAATAGAATTTCATTGTCTGAATGTACCCTGGTTTATTCATTCATTCACCTAATGAAAAACATCTTGACTGTTTTTAAGTTCTGGCATTTTTTTTTAGTTTTTTTTTTTTTTTTCCTCCATGAGGTATAAGACATGAGCTTGCCAGAGAAAGACAAAGAGACGGAGAGAGGGAAAGGGAGAAAATAACTTCCAAAGGGGATGGCCATGCCACAATCCCTTTTTCTCCACACTCCTCTCAGGATTTTGGACACTCTATTAAACATGCCCAGGGTGATTTTCAAGTCACTGGGTATAGAACTTGAATCATGGCTGGCTATGAGGGAATTGAGCACCTTAACCATGTCACTTGCTGGCTCCTGGCACATTTTAATACAGTTTCTATAAACATCTATGTGTACATATATTTTTAGGGGGTCTCAAGTATTCAACTTTTGCAGATAAATAACAAGGATCCAGTTATTGTATGTTTAAGAGTCTATTTATTTTGGTAAGGAACAGCCAAAGTTTCTTCTGAAGTAGATGTATAATCATATAACTTTTAATAACATATTTACACACAGTCTCTCAGGTTCTGATCAATCTCTGCTCCCTGTTCTACCAAAAACACACACCTTACACAACTCTTGTGGTTTTCTTTCACTTGTGATAAACTAAAATTAGCGTATTTTCTCTGCTTCATGACAGAATTTTACAGTGACCCCTTTGCTAAAAGAATTAAATTTTCTATGTTTGCCTGTTTCCTGGTGATCTTAATCTATGAAATTCAATAATAGAAGCTGTTGATATGGAAATGAGAAATCAAAAGACATCCTAAAGGGACACGTGAGCCTGTAGGTCAAATACCCACTTGTCAGTGGAATGTAAGTCCCTATAATTACATGTGGAATTTTGTATTTTTGAGATATTAATAGAAAAATTTTTCTTACAGGATAATTCAGACAAATGATTCTATAGCTCTCCATCCAGCGATCTCAAATATATGCTTTTCTTTTTAATAAGAAGTCAACACAAAGTTGAACAGAAGTGTTCCATTTTTATTTTGAATTTTAATATATGTGACTTAAGCCCATTACAGACATAAACATCTAGAATTCAAAGCATTTTTCATTTGAAGCATTAAGTTCTAGGAATAGAAAAATATGCAATTTTAATAACTTGATGTTGCAATATCAAGGGCAAGTTAATGCTGAAATAAGGGCACATGTCCTCGCAAGTACATAGTGAAGAGGGAGATTTTAAATTGTGCATATACATATAGCTCAAGTCTTTACGTATTATAGTCAGGAGGGAAGGAAAGCTTAAGAAATTAGATGGTGGTTTAGAATTCTATTATCTGTAGTCCCTCTGTTTGAGGTAGAAGAAATATAAAAAACTACAGAAAGAAATAATATTACAAAAGAAGACAGGCAATTTTTGCCCAATATCTTTTCTCAGTGAAACTCTCATAAAAAACAGATATACTTGTGTGTGTGTGTATGTGTGTGTGTGTGTGTGTGTGTGTGAGACTATGGAGTGACTATAGTGAAAAGGAAGTGTGATTGTATAGAAGCTTTGAATCGAGAGCACTGAAAATGATATTTGAATTTTTCATGTCAATAAAAGTTGGGAAGGGGATGCTTTCCCTCACATTATAAAACTTTAAATAAGTTAAGTAAATATCAAGAAATAAAACATCAACAAATAATGCTTATAAACTTTTTCTTGAAAATGTAAGTCCCTGAGATATCTCTCCTTTAAAAAAAAATTGCTAGGGAGTAGGTGCACTCATTGGACAGAGACAAGAGGAAAGAGAGAGAGTAAAACCACTCTCCATGGGGGATGATCTCACTATAATCTCTTCTGCATTTTTTCTTTCAAGATTTTGGGCACATCCATGCGACATGTTTTACAAGCTGTTGGGTCATAGGTTTGAACTGCACTATTAGCCATGTGGATTCCAGTGACCTTAACTGCGACACTAATAGTTGTCCCAGCATATTTTGTTGTTTAAAGTCACATTATAAACTATGAACCCAGACAAAACTGACTTCACAATGCTGAAACACCTCTATGGTCAAACAAAGCAATCAGCGTTCTCTCTATTTTTGTTGGAGCCGATCGACACTCAGTTTTTATGCTCTGTACTGTGCTTAAGACCACTATAGTACTGAAAGAGATGGAGTTTCTAAAGGCAGATTTGTCTTGCAAGACAAGTTCAACAAATTATGTTTTGTCTCAATTGTTTTCATTATTTGAAATTTCTTTTCTTTTTTTTCTTTTTTTTTTTATAGGATACATGCGCGCACCAGAAAGACAGAGTGAGACAGAGAGACAGAAAGTGAGAAATAACACCCCCGGGGGGATGCCCACACCGCAATCCCTTCTCCTCCACTCCTCCATCCTCCTTTCGGGATCTTGGACAGGCACACTCACCCGGCATGAGTTCAAGCCACCAGGTTTGGGACTCAAACTGCAGTTCACTACGTAGGAGTCCATCAACATAGCCATTATGCCAACTGCTGGTCCCTTGAGGTTTTTTTTCTTAAAATCACTGAGTCTGTCAGGAAAACTCAGTCACACATTTCCGTAAAGTATATCTTTTGAACACATTCATGATAGTTAATGCATAATATCTACAATCTAATGGTTCTGTTATGATTGTTTATTACATGTTTGACCTTTTATTTAACCTAAAATATAAGATCACTATGCATATGACTGTAATATATTTTTTGGCAAATTTAGTAACTTAATATTTATGTAAATAAGCATGTTCTTTTAAGGAAAACATTGGAATGGAAGAAAAAAAAATAACAGTAACATTGCAGAGTACCTTAATTAAGAATACCAAAAAAAAAAAAAAAGAAAGAATACCATGGAAGTAAAACCAAAGAATGTAAAACACCTATGTAAGAAGAGTGACAAGATAAGAACCTAATCCCTAATCTCATGAAAGACTGGAGGAGAGACAGTGACAAAGACCATATGGCCAACTATGCCAACATGTCTCTAGAGAAGTCAAATAGAATTAAAACCATCTGATTTGGAAAACAGTTCGCTGGTGGTGATTTTGAGGGAGCATTTCCTGTAGAGTTATTTTTGAAAAAGAAACTAAAGTGAAGAAAGAATTAGGATACAAGACTGGAGTCAGTCTGGAACACATTTTGTAAAAATGTGTTAGGGAAGAAAGGGAGATAAACAAAAAATTATAAAAGAACTCTTATTCACTGGAAAATGTTGAGATGATTTTTAAAAAAGAAACATCAGTAGAGAAGTTACTAGAACCCAATTTAATTCAATTCATAAAATCAACTTCCTAAGCAAAAGACTACATTTCCCAGCCTTTCTTCCTTTCCATGGGCATAGCCATGTGACTAACTTCTAGCTAATGAGAGTAAAGAACAGAAGTGGGACTTAAATGGTGTCTCCTTGAAAACTCAAGCATCATGCATGGTCTTCATTTCATTTACCTTCTTCCTGCAGATGAAGTAATATTCTGCTACAAATGGCAAAGGCAAATACAGTAAAATGTTAAAACAAGGAGTCCCAGCAAATTCTACTCCTTTCTATTCACATACCACATTTCTCTTTTCCTGATCAAGTGAACTGACTTAAAATATTAGGTGAACCCAAGGGGATCATTTCTCGAAATCTCCCTCAGCTTAAACTCATGGCACAGAGGTGTCTTGGAGTCCTGCCCATCTGAAATGCGTTTGGTATGTGGTTCATCCAGAGATCACTAGCTAATAAGTAAGAAGTTGTGATCTCTTCTTATATAACCAGCATATAAAATTAGAAAAGGAACATGATAATTATAGTAATACATACTTCTGTTTGAAAACAAAGAATTGGAAAATCATAGCTTTGAATGGTTGTAGTAATGAAAAGATTTGGATGAGAAGGAACAAGTCAAGAGAGTGATCACATGGGGTAGACTTGGGAAAATATATGCATCCTAGAACTATAGCTTTGGGAAGACTAGGGATTTCTTTGTGAGTTGTCCAAATTCCATCTCAAGTAACTGGTAACCTCAAAAGCACAATAGAGTTCCTATCTATTAGCTTCAGGTCAATTCCATGGGAAAATTACCACAACTGAAACCTTGAAACTTGAATTATCTTGTCTTTCAGAAGCTGTCTCAGTGCCCTGCTAACTTCCCCTATCATCAAATAAATGGCAGCTCTCATACAGTCTGGCAGTGCATGTAGGGAGAGGCAATACACAGTCTGATTTAGTTTTGAGTGCACAATCTCTTTGACTTCCAGAAAACATTTAATAGAAAGCAAGCAAAAAAATAAAAAACAAATAAAAGTCTGTGATTACATCCCTAACTTCTCTTCAGGTGCAGTTTTGCAGCCACTACTCATTACTGTTTCAGTAATCTGCTGTGTAACTACAGTTGGCTTTTAAGCCCTACACCTACAGTACTCCAAATCATAAAACTTTTGGGCAACTCTGATTGCCCAGCTCAGGACTTTTTTAGCTGTGTGTTTTTCCATCTCTACTTAATAAAGAATTCCTCTCGTTTTTTTGAAAAGAGCACTTTCTTTAGAATATTTCTGCAAACTTAGAAATAGTCTATATACTGATATTATGAGGTTTTCTTTCTACTTTTCTTAACAGCCTAAGCACATAGTCTACCTTCTCACTTATAATTTGACCACTTGTTTTGATACTGTATATTATGTATCAGACATTTTCTAAACACCAATATCTGAGTCCTTACCATCCACTTCTTATTTACTAAGCCAAATATGTTCTTTTTCCCCTCTTTTTCTTTCTAATTATGTAGTAATTAATGTATTTTTACCTTTCAATATTAACATGGATACGGATCATCTATGATTCTATTAAAATTGTAGGTTCTGGGGTCAACTATAGCACAGTGGTTAAGGCAGTAGGATCCCACATTGCTGACAGCACAGCTCAAGTCCCAGATCCTGTAGCTTGAAACATGTGCTAGGTGTATATATATATATGTGTGTGTGCCTAAAATCCATAAAGGAAGGAGAGATGGAGGAGACGAGATTACAGCATAATCATCTCCCATGGGGGTACTTTCTAACTTTCTAACTCCACCTCTCTCCAGCAATCACCTGCCCCCTCAGACAAAATTTAAAAAGCAAACAAACAAATAAAACAGGTCTGAATCAGAAGATCTAGGGTCTGAGATTTGACCTTTCTTTTCTTATTTACTTATTTATTTTTATTTATTTATTTTTCTGAAAGGGTGCAGGCACTCACCAGAAAGAGAGAGACCATGAGAAATCATCCCTCCCCTGGGGGGCAGGGATGGCCATGCCACAATTCGTTCTCTTCCATCTTTCTCTCAGGATTTTGGGCATACATGCACATTGTCCAGCATGATTTTTCAGCCCACCAGGTTAGGGATTCAAATCACACAGTTGGCCATGTAGGCTCTAGGTACCTCAACCTCCATGCCACCTGCTGGCTAGAGCTTTTGTAATAAGCTTTCAATTCGTATCAAGAGCGCTAGCTCAGGACAAGACTAATTAAGCAGATTACTCTGCCATACTATTTTTATTATTTACCAGTAATCTCAATTAAAGACAGTCAAGTTTACTTTGACTAGTTTAAATAGAAAGGAATTCATGGTTGAATCTCACTCCTGGGATAATCCAGAGGGTCAAATCAATAGACAATAATATGAGGCTCTAAGAACAAATCCCCAAACTACCCATCCAACTTAGCTATGGAAGCAGTTGCTGCCTTTCCCAACATCAAACAGAAAGTGAAATTTTTCACCATAAACACTCCCTCCAAACCTAGAACCTCTTCAGAAATCAAGAAGCCTCTACCACAGCTTCTGACTTCTAGATTACTCTGCCTCTGTCATAATCCATAACAGCAAAATGGATTTTCCACTCCCTCTTCCTCTCAGCACATTACTCAAAAATAATTCCATCTCAATGAGCGTGCATCTGATTGGCAGAAACTAAATAGCTCATTTTTCTAAATAACCACAACTTTTCTGGTTACAAAAAAAGTATAAAATACAATTTTTAACTTTTTACTTTCTTCAGACTAGGAAGTTGTCATGGGATGTCATAGACAATACACAAAACTTGTCTCTTATAATCATTTTTCAAGAGATTAATAATATTTACAACTGCTTAAATGCCTAAATTAAGAAAAAAAAGTAGAAAAAAGTCAAGTACATCGATATTTATACAGTAAATCAATTAATATAAAGCAATAGGTCATTTTAAACTCCAAATGAAATGTATAAATTTTAAAGCCAAAAGCAAAAAAGTATTTAAGTCAGAAAGTATTTGGCTAACAGAATAATTACTAGATTTATTTGAATATTCCAAGTTAAAAATTTCCCCCATGACAGCATATTGCCAGTTAAGTTTTTATAACTGCATATAGCATTCAAAGTCTTGGTTTATCATATTTATAAGTTTGAGTTCAATAAATTATCTATTTTCAAATTTTGTAAGCTCTGGACATATTCATGCGTTTTATTTCACATCCCAGTTATTAACAATGAAAATTTGCACTGCTTTACTCAGGAAAGGGGAGATATAAAAAGCCACTCATTGTTTAATGGCTATGACAGCTATTATTGGGCATATTTCACTAGGTTTTGTGCACCCAGATATTATACATATATAACAGAAATATATCCTGAAATTCAACATTTTGGAGTGCTTTATCTTAATTTTTATCTTATTTATTTTCTTCTTTTATACATTTTATAAATACATATTGCTTTATTTGTTAAAAGAGAAGTTACTGAAAGGGAAAAGAATAAAACCCAACAAACTGTTCGGTGTTCTGATTTTCTAGTGATTAACATATTTATCAAATAATAGCGCTGATGAAAATTTGAACAGCAGTTTGAAGATTTAAATATTTTGAAAAATTCTCTTTATGTCACAGTCATATTTTATTTTTATAGAACCAGCTGCATACTGTTTACTACCTTAGCTGAATACTTCAACTGCTAAGTTTCTGCATACTTTACTGATTGAAGTGAATATATTAGTAGGTAAATTTGCATATACACTGATTGCCCTGAATATTGTGCCAGTATGTATGTTATTAAACTTAAAAAAAAAAAAGTTGCTTCGATTAAGAAGATTTAGAGCCCATGACATAAAATTAATTTACTCCTGGAGATTTGATTCGATTTCTTATAGCTATACTTTTACTCTGTTATTAATAAGAAAGATGGGTGTATTCAGTTCCTGAGTGGCATTATTGGTCATTTTTTAGAGAGATTTTTGCTGTAGAGGACATGCACTCTCCAGAGAGACAGAGAAAGACAGAGAAACAGAAAATGAGAAATCACTCCCCAGTGGGCTGGCCACACCACTATCTTTTCTCTTTCATTCTCCTCTCAGGATTTTGGGCCTGCAGCACATGCTCCCAGTGTCTTTCAAGCCGCTAGGTCTGGAACTTGAACTGTAGTTGGTCATACCGAAGTCTGATAATGTAACTATTATCCCATCTACTGGTCCCAACTATATTGGTCATTTAAAAAATAAAACTATGCAGGCTTCATAGCAGATGGTTAAGTGATATCTGTAACAGGGAGCCAGATTCTATGTGACTGACCACAGTCCCAATCCCAGAACCCATGTGTACCCAAAATCCTGACAGGATGGAGAAATGGAGGAAAAAGAATTCCACTGTGACCATGTTCCTTTAGAAGGTGTTTCTTCTGCCTCTGGTTAGTATATGTGCCCTTTAGCAATGAAATATTTTTTAAATATTTAAAATTTTATATAAATATATATATATATTTCAGAAAAACTTCATTAACATTGTCTTTTATTGTTGTTAAGATTGATAAAATTAATAGCTAACAATAAACCTAGCACTTTCTATCTTTTGTACAGTACAAATTTATTGAAATTTATCTTAATGTAATTTCTATGAATATTTGTATTACTGAATGAAAATATTATTAATTAAATTTTTAAAATGTGTCAAGTGATTAAAAATGTTTTTCTTTCATTCTCTCAGAAGCTGATGTCATTTCACAAAGAGACAAACTCAGAGATGCTTAAAAGAACTCCCTAAAGGTTACCCACCAACAAGTGGTAGAACTAAGGACTCCAGTCAGAGACTATTCAGATTTATGTTCACTATAGTATTTATTATGTTCTTTCCTAAATTAAAACAATCTGTAAGAGATAGAAGATGGGGAAAAAGAAAACTGAGGCCTTTGAAACAATCATAAGACACACGATCATTTTAAGACATCTTGAATATTTACTCGTTAGTTCACTTATATCATACCTCTGAATAATGAGTAGGATTTAACAAACTCGCCATGTTTCCTAGCAGTCAGTGTATATTTAAAAATAGAGGGTTAGCCAGGGGTGGTGATTAATGTGACTGGATCCTACATGGTCAATTGTTTCGTTCTAGTCCTGGACCAACAGCTTGAAAAAATATGCCAGGCATGTGTTCACGTGTCCTAATGGGGGAAAAGAGAATGTGATGTTGACGGGGCCATGCAGGCAACACAAGCTGGTAAGGATGCTGCCTCCCATTCTAAGGCAAGGCCTGGACTGGGAAGAAACTGAGGCAAGGCCCGGTTTACGAGCCCTCCCTTGTGTCCTTGAACTGGCCGGTATTCAATTTCTCTGCCATGAGTTTTACTGTTATTACTGTACCTTATCAGGGTAAAACATCACCCCCAACCATTGCAATAAAGCCAATTAGTGATCTTGTAGGAATGTGGTTCCCTAAGACTGACACGAGGATCAGGAAGTTTAAGACTCCCCCACCTGTCTGTTTTTAAGTCAAAATTAACATATAGATTAAGTTAGTACACGTGTCCTAATGGGGGAAAAGAGAATGTGATGTGACCATCCCTTTTGGGGAGTGCTTTCTCATTTTTCTCTCTCTTTCTCTCTGTCTCTCCTATGAGTGATTACATTCTATAACCAATTAAAAGAGGAGGGGGGGAGAGAAAAGAAAAGGTATAGAAAAGGAAGGATTTATCTGCAGTATGACATTCCCATATTTGCCATGATCCTTAGCATCATTGCCTTTTCATTTGCTGTTTCCTTTATTTAGACAATTCATTCTCCCTTATGCCTTATAAACTCAAATTATTCTTCCCCTCTTCTTTAATTTGCCACAGAATGCATGTGCTCACTGGGTATAGAAAAATAGAGCGAGCAGAAATAGAGAGTGGGAAAGCAACCTCCATGGGGGACAGGGAGGTCCTGCCACAGTCCTTTCTCCTCCGTCTGTCCCTTCTTTCAGAATTTTAGGCACACACGCACACACACAAACACACACACATGCATTCAAAGAGTTTTTTCAAGTCATTAAGCCATCAGGTCCAGGAATCAAACAGTATAGTCATCCTTGTGGGATCCAGCCTCCTTAGCAATCAAATCAAGGGCTAACCATCATTCTTCTCTTTATGCCACCTTTTCCTTAAAAAGATTTCCCTGATAGGGGAACTTCCCAGCAGTTGGCATAATGGCTACGTCACTGGACTCCCATGTAATTGACAGTGGTTCGAGTCCTGGACCCAGTGGCTTAAACTCAGGCCAGGCACATGTGCATGCATGTCCAAGATCCTGAGAGGAGAATGGAGGAGAAAGGATGTGCTGTGGCCATGCCCCCTGGGGGGTGATTTCTCACTTTCCATCTCTCTGTCTCTCTCTGGCGAATGCATGTGCCCTATAGCAAAAACTTCTCAAAAAAAAAAAAATTCCCTAATCTATTACAAAATGATATGTCTTTTCTCCTGAAGCACTGTGTATATATTTCCATCCTGGGATTTATATGACTTTTCACATGTTTATTCTTATTACCCATAATTCTAGCCAATCCAACAATCTGTAAATGCTCAAAACTACTACCTTGGCAAATGAGAATGTTACTATCTCCACTGTATATAGCTATAATTAGATAGTGTTTACTCTTTGTTTACTACTAATGTCTAGTTAAAAAAAATAGATCTACCCTCTTAACAAGTTAAACTCACCAAACATAAAGACAGAGAGAAAGAGAGAGAGAGCGAGACAGAGAGAGAGAGAGAAATCAGCTTCCATGGGGAAAGGTCACATCATAATCTCTTCTTCATCTCTTCCTCTTTTGGGAATTTTGGTGCCTACACAGGTGCCTGGTGTGTCTCTCAAGTCACCAGGTCTGGGATTTGAACTGCACATTCAGTCATGTGAGATATGGCTGCCTCAACTATCAAGACACAGAGCCAGCCTTCTTAACAAGCTTTTAAGTGTTCAGAACAGTATTGTTATTAGAAGCATAACATTCTACAGCAGATCCCTAGAATTTTATTATCTTGCACAATTGAAACTTCTTACCCTAAGAAATTCTGGAAGGAAAATAATGTATGAGTAATAAAATAAGAGTATAATACTGAATGACTCAGATTTACTGGTTTGCGAAAACACTTTCCTACAAAATTGCCCGATATCATACCTGAACATATACCCCAACCATATACATTTTGCCCTTTACCTCTGCAGATTCCTCATCTGAGGAGTCAAGCAACTGAAGATGAAAAGTATCCTTGGGAAAAACATTGATGACCTCTGCATTGAACATGTACAGACTTTTTATTTTGATATATTTTTCTCTAGAAAATACAGCATAGCAACTATTTGCATAGAATTTACATTTTCTTGGGTCTTATAAGTACTGTAGAGAGATTTAAAGTATATAGGAGGACATAAGTTATATGCAAATACTACATCAATTTACGTAAAGGACAAGAGCATCTACGAAGTTGTGTACTCTTGTGGAATCTGAGGGATGAGTGTATGTCCATTCATACACACACACTTGCATTTACATACTTACACATTTTATATTCTATCTCTGTAGATACTGATGCATTATATAATATATAGAAGATATAGAAATGTATTTTGAGAGTAAGAAAATAGCTGATGGTGTCTCACGTGATGTAGTGGTAGTACAACACTCTGCAATGCCAGAAACCACCTGTAAGGTTGCGATTCAGTTCTTGGGTCAACCTGCACATACTAGGCGTGCATGTGTGTGTGCTCATTATCTTGACTGCCAGGGAAAGGCTTAGGAGAACTAAGGCATGAGACTGTATTGAGGGAGCTTGTCTCTCTCTCTTTCTCTCTCTCACACACACACCACAAACACAATATTACATAAACATTAAAAAAGAAACTAAGACATTTAAAATATCATAAAAATGTACTTAACAAAGTTTATGTTAATTATTTTATAATAATATAGTTTACTAAAGTACATACTATAAAAATATTATGAATTTGGCACTTAAAATCACCTCTAAAATTTGTATTAATTGAACTTAAAATATAAAGCAATAGAATCTGGAAATGAGAAATCTCTAGAGTTAAAAACTTAACTTTGTCAATAATGACTAAGGCATGATTAATAAATTGTACTACATTTAGTGTTTAATTACTAAATCAGGCAACCTTAATCACAAAATCAAGCTGCATAACCTGTAGAGCAACTTAAAACTCAGCAATTGTAGCATCAAAGCATGCAGCTGTATCAGTGGAATTGGTAGTTGAATCATCAAACGTGCAGCGCAATTAGTTGAATATGAAAATCCCACAGTGTTACAATACGGAGATGAATCAGCAAAGCTTCCTGGTGATTGCTCCATACCTGACTACTTCCTCAGTAACTATAGTTCTTGAATAATTCCCTAAATAATTATGGAAATGAAGTTTAATGAAATGAAATAGTGAATATGAAATAGTCTTTGATAAATTTGGAAAAATTGAAAGAAATTTATAAACAATTTCTTTTACATATGGCTACTTCTCTGCATGGCCAAATAGCATTTACTCTGTATTATTCTTGTTTCTCTTGCTTTTGCTTTTATTTTCTTTGGTCATCTAAATGTCATCCACTAACATTTGTTTGAAAGATATAATTTTTTCCATCCAGAAGAAACACCTCTAGGACTATGGTGCCTACATAACTCATCTTAACAGAGTGATTATTTACAATAGGCATAATTTACAAAGAAAAATATATAAACTTTTGAAGATCTTTTCACAGTGTGGAACTAATCATTTGATTTGTTAAGGAGATTCAAAAAAAAAGAAGTCCTGGAGATTAAAAGTCTTGGATAGTGTGTTTCAGGAGTATAAAAGTATGAAAAAATACAATATTATTTCTAAAATTTCAGAAAGGAAATGTAGAGTATCTATATTTGTGTTTATGTAAAAATTCCATAGCTATATGGTATGTATAATGTTTTCTTTCACATTAAAAATTTATGCCTGTGGACCAGCAGATGGCGTCATGGTTGTGTCACTGGACTCCCACATGGCTGAGTGTGGTTTAAGTCCCAGACCTGGAGGCTAGAAACTCACACCGGTTATGTGTGTGGGTATGTGTGTGTGAATGCCTAAGATCCTGGGAAGAGAGTGGAAAAGGAATTGCATTGTGGTCATCCCTGCAGGAGGTGATTTCTCACATTCTGTCTCGCTGTTCTCCAGTGAGTGCAAACTTCCTACAGCAAAAACCTCCCCTAAAAAAAAGAAAAAAAATTATGCCCGCAAATTCAAATCAGCATTTGAAACAACTTTTCCCAACACGCCTAACCTTCAACGAAATTATTTAACTATCAGGTGTCAGTGTTCTCTCAGTTGACATTCTATGTCTTGAGTAAAATTTATGAAATTAATATAACCAAAAATTTCAGATAAGCAGATGTTTTTTTTTTTTTTGGAGAGGTTTTTGCTATAGGACGTGTGCGCCCACCAGAAAGACAGAGAGAGACAGAGAGACAGAAGGAGACAAATCACCCCCCAGGAGGGATAGCCACACCGCAATCTCTTCTCTTCCATTCTCCTCTCAGGATCTTGGGCACGCACGCACATGTACCTGGCGCGAGTTTAAGCTGCCTGGTCTGGGACTCGAACCATGGTTAACTACGTGGGAGTCCAGTGACATAGCCATTACACTAACTGCTGGTCTCCAGATAAGCAGATTTTAAGACTGTTATTTCTTTTCATTCTTTGGGAAAAAATATAGCTTTTAAGAAATAGTTTAGTATTGTTTCTTATTGCCACACACTGTTTTTAAAATTACATAGGAAGAATGGAACTTTAGAGTTGAAAGGAATTTAGGTCTTCTCTTCAACTCTCTAAACTGAGAGACAACAAATTCAAATGGCCATGGAAGCAGAACAGGTCATATAAAGAATGAAATTAGAAGACACAAAGGAAAGTGAAGAGGTCTCTGGAAAATTATAGCGTATCTGTCCCAAAGTGACAAGTGACTCCTGCTCCATCTGACTGTCATTCAATTTGATAGAAAATACAGTTCCAGTACTGCTATTTTTGCAGGAAAAATATTCTTATTATTTTATTTTGAAATAATTAATTTTAATAATGCTATTTTTTTTTACAAAAAGAAATAACTATACATTCAAAATAGAAGCATCTGTATGTGTGAACTTTTGTCTAAATGAAACTCTATTACAGAGGTCATCTTTTATCAAAACATATACAAGGAAATGGCATAGACTACTTTGTGAAGCAATTCCCTTAATTAAGAGTCAATTCTGTTGGAAGTTTTCCTGTCCAGGGACAAAGAATTTCTAAATTAGAAAGGAAAAAAAGATGACCAATTCTTCCTTTTGTTTTAAATGGGAAAATAGAGACCTAATAAGTTACTCTTTTACTCAGCTATACAATTATTTTCCAAAGATCCAGGAAAGAAGACAGCTGAAATACATAGAAACCTACCACATGAGAAGTCTTAGGGTTTGTAACTTGTTATTTGTTATAATACTTCATTTTCAAAAAAGTCCTCTGATGAGATAGTGTTAGCCACATTTTATAATGAATAAACAGCTTTAGGTCAATGGTCTAATATTAGATACCTATTAAGTAGTAAACCAATGAATGGGACCATGTTCTTTAATTCCCAGGCTACATCCTTCCATTTATGCTAGCAATTGTGGAATAAAAAAATAAAAATAATTTTTATCCTATGAGTCATAAAAATTTTTTTTGGAAAAAAACTTCAAAATATCATCACACTATACTCCACTATTTTAATCAATTATTTATATTAGACAGCATTATTTGATACTAATTGTGCAACATTGTTGCATATTTCTCCTATTAACCCCAGAGGACTGTAGTATCGATTGTTGGTTAAATCTAGAGAGATGCTGCAGCTATTTCCTTCTGGGCACAAAAGAGCAAGATAGCCATTTAAACCTCATTCTCTCCAAAACCAGCCTGAGCATGCTTTGCTGCCAAATGTCATTTTAGTCAGTTCAGCACATCCTGGCTAGGATACACACCAGAGAGCCTCTACTGACAGCAGACCCCCAGTGGAACGTGCCTACTGATGCAGAGCCAGTTATTTCCCTGCATTTAGGAATTGCTGAATGATATTCTGAGATTGCAGAAGATGACCAAGGTGAATAGTTCTTCAGCAAAAAAACGTGGGCTCCACATTTCTCAGTCGAAATGCAGTTAAGAAACTATTGGGGGAAAAAAAAATTTTGCCAGTATTAATGCCTATTGTTCAAATAAATACAAGAAAAGAACAAAATGAGTGCAATAGAAGTAGCATAAAACTTCATTTGTTAAACTCACATTTAATATAGACTTAAAAGAAAGATTGAAGAATAGCATATGCCAGGGCAAACAGGTGGCTCGGTGGTTGAGGTGCTGGACTCCCATATGGCTAACCATGCTCAAGTCCAGGAGTTGGTGGCTTGCTTTCTCCCTTTCCCTCTCTGTCTCTGGTGAACATGCACATCCTATAAGAAATTTTAAAATAATTAATACATTCAGATAAATAATTCTTTTAAAAAATAGAATATGCCAGTATTATCCAATGTGGTAAAATTAATTTTAACATATTTCAATAAATAAATAAATTTGCTTAAAAATTATCTAAATTAGTCGATCCCCCCATACTTTATCACACCTAATTATTCCTTTCCTTGAACATAACAATTTGCAATGTTTTACTTATTTGAATAAATGTATATGCTCTCTCTTTTCATACTAAAATCTAAGTGAAATGAAGGCAGAAGTCTTGTCTGCTTTGTTAAATTATAAAGTTTGACATAGTTTAATAAAGAAACAATAGTCAATTAATGATTCAAAATTTTCAATTGCAAAAGAGATAAAGAAATGTTAAGCAACCCAGCCTCAGTGGCATATAAGTACTGTCATCATTTAGGGGACTAGAAGCCTTGTGGGAGGCCTGGATCAGTTCCAGGCCAACCTGAATACAACAGGTCCAGTTGTGCACACATATAGACCTAACTAATTGGGGGGATCGGTACAGAAGGATCTCAATAGAGCAAGATTCCATCAAAAATACCTATCTCTGCCTCTCTCCCTTTCTCTCTACCCTCTTTCCTATTTTTTTTCCCCTAAAGAAATTTTTGCTGTCGGGCACTTGTGCTCTGGGAGAGACAGAGAGAGAGAGGCAGAGAGACAGAAAGTGAGCAATCCACCACCCCTCCCTCCCCACCCCCACACCACCCCGCCCCGAGATAGTCACAAAACAACCCCTTCTCCTCCAGTCTCCTCTTGGGATCTTGAGTACACAAGTACATGTGCCTGGTGTGAGTTTCAAGCCCTTTGGATCTGGGACTTGAACCGTGGTTGACTATGTAGGCATCCCAGAGACATAACCATTACACCATCTGGTGGTCCCTCTGCTCCCTTTATTATATAGAAAAAAAGAAAAGAGAGAAAATAGAAATGTTAATCATTCTTCCTAAAGGAAAATTTAAGACCAATGCAATTTAAGAGTTTATAAGCACAAGGCACAAGTTTTAGAAGTGGGCAATATTTTAGACCAAAGTTGGTCAAAGAAAAAGTGACACGAAAACCAAGGATTTGGCTAACTGTCGTTGGCCTTCGCCTTATAAGAGAACATTGTGACAGCTATCAGCCTCTGATTAGTTGTAGGTGTCGGGGTACTGTGATTGGTAGAGGCTCAGTTGCCTGGTTACCAGGAATAATTAATTTAGGCTATACCTTGCTGGCAATCAAATTAGGTTGCAGTTCAGTATGGATAGAGACTGTTGTGGGTCAAACATTATCATCAAAGTATGGAGACTGTCTTAAGCCAATTCAATTCACTTTAACAATTCTTAATCAGAAGAGATTTATATAGTGATTAGTATACACAATTGCTGGGAGATTAAAGTTATCCAGAGAGAGAAACAAAATAATATTAAGAATGTTCAAGTGGCTGAAGAAATAATAAACAATAAAAAAAAAAATCAAGCAAACATAGGAACAATTCAGGAAACCAAAAAGGGAAACAGGATAAATATTAAATTAACTTAATTAAACCTTGAGTTGAGAATAACTGGGAATTCAAGACAAATCATGGTTATGATGGAATTATAATTAAACCCGTGGGTGATATTTAAGACACCTAATTTTCAATATATTGTATATCTTAAAAGAAAAAAATACACAAATAGAATAATTCTTATTTTTAGTGAGAGGAAATTTCAAAATTTTCTTTTAAGATCAGCAAATGTATGCATTCATATCCTGGGTTTTAATCTCTCTTTCTGCTTGTCTTCAAGACTTATTTTAATGCCTATCTCCATAAGATCTTTTTTTTTTTTTCCTTTTTTTGAGAAGTTTTGCTATAGGGCATGTGCGCTCACCAGAAAGACAGAGAGATACAGAGAGACAGAAAGCGAGAAATCACCCCCACCC
Source organism: Tupaia belangeri chinensis (assembly GCF_000334495.1). Lineage (NCBI taxonomy): Eukaryota > Metazoa > Chordata > Mammalia > Scandentia > Tupaiidae > Tupaia > Tupaia belangeri. The sequence continues at coordinate 1,592,938 of NW_006199080.1, forward strand.
CAGAGGGGGATGGCCATGCTGCAATCCCTTCTCTCCCATTCTCTTCTTGGGATCTTGGGCATGTATGCACACATGCCCGGCATGAGTTTAAGCCACTGGGTCCAGGACTCAAACCACGTTCAACTATATGAGAGTCCAGTGACATAGCCATTACACCAACTGCTGGTCTCCTATCTCCATAAGACTTTAAGGTGGATTATAATTATATGATGGATCTGAACCAAGACCCATATATTTTACTTTCAAAACTCTGTAACTACTGTGATTTACTATTTCTCTATGTCTGTGATGGCCTCTAGCTTATTTTCCCCCATTTTTTCCCAAAATAATCTTATTTTCATTTCCCTCAAATTAAGATAAATGAACAGTTTGAATTCTTAGGCTCCTATTCTAGCTTATTAAATTTCTTTCAAGTGACCTAATCATTGTTTTTGTTTTATGTTTTAATTTAAAAATATATAATTGACAAAAGTTATCATTGTGATTTTAATTTATTTCTTTTTAATTTTTTAATTTTTTGTTTTACAGCACATGTACTTGTTGGAGAGAGAGACAGACAGTGATAAATCAACCCCCTACACACCCCACCCCGGGGGATAGTTCATGCGGCAAGGCCTTCTCCATTCTCCTCCTGGGATTTTGGGAACACACACACAGACCTGTTGTGTTTTTCAAGTCACCAGGTTCAGTACTCAAATTTCTCTATCAGCCACATGGGCTACAGTCACCTTAACCACCATGCCACTGACTGGCCCATGATGTTTTGATATACATATATGTTGTATAATGATTAGCACAATCACATTATTATTATTATTTTAGAGAAGTTTTGCTGTAGTTTATATGCACTCACTGGAGAGACAGAAAGTGAGAAATAGCTCCCCAAGGGTGATGGCCAGTCCACAATCACTTCTCCATTTTCCTCTTGGGATCGGTTTATATGCACTCTATGGAGAGACAGAAAGTGAGAAATAGCTCCCCAAGGGTGATGGCCAGTCCACAATCACTTCTCCATTTTCCTCTTGGGATCTTGGGCATGCATGCTCATGGGCCCAGCATGAGTTTTAAGTTACCGAGTCTGGGACTCAAACTGTTGTTGACTGCATGGGAGCACAGCAACATAACCATTATGCCATCTACTGGTTCCCATGCTTAATTTATTAACACATCCAGTACCACCTGTATTTAGCATTTGTGTGTGTGTGTGTGTGTTTGTGTGTTGAGGAAACTTAATATATACTTTCTTATCAAATTAGTGTATTTATCTTGCAGTTAATATTCAAAAATTATTCGGTTATTAAATTGTCATCATTTCTCCAATCCAAAATAATATTGAGTTTCTCCACCAGAATAACTGATCAGTAAAATATATAAAGTCTCACAAAGTGATTAGAAAGCCATGAGGAGGTACTTGTTAGTGAGTATATAAATTTTTGGCACCCTGAAAACACTATAAGTCTATAATCTAACACTTTGTATTTTTTTCAAAACTCATATACACGTATTAAATGATGCAATAAGTACAAGCATATTAAAATATTTTAAAGCTGTACAATATTTAATGTTATTTGCAAATGAAAGTGATGTTTAGTAAAAACCTAAAATAAACTACTTATAAAGAAGCAATGAGCAGCTGAGTGTGAGAAGTTGCTGCCCATAAAAGCATATTCAGGCCATTTCACCTATTCTTCCCGGCAGAGTTCTATACTGAGGCTGGGGAGTCTTTCGCCTTCTCTATGCACACTTTCTCCACCCTTCTGCTCCAAATGTTATTTCTATCATGAAATTATCGCCATTTCATCCTTGCCCCCCACTGATTATATCATCAGTATTTGCTTAGAAAAGTTCCACATTCCAACAGCCAGACTTAAAGTACAAGGAAGGGAAATGGCATTTCAGAATTATTCAATGAAGTCAATGGGAAGTTATGAGCTGTCTAGAGGCATTCTTGACCATGGATAGGGTGTGGGGTTGGGAGCTAAGGCAGCAGCAATGCAATGTGGAACTGGGCGCATCACAAGACCACCTTTTCGGTCCTAATTTAGACCACTTGATCAGCAAAGTATGAACTGAAAAATTACTTTCCAAAGATTACAATTTGTTACTTAGTAAATAACCATTTCTAAAAACCATTCAAAGTAGTAAAAACTGGACTGATAAATTTCCTTAACTGATGAAAAAACAGTGGATGTCATTAGCAACACATGGTCTGTGCCCAATGATTTGATTGCAAGGAACATATCTGTAAAGGGAAGAATTATGTATTCTCAAGTTGGGAAATCAAGTGCTTCCCTTTTGTGATCCCATGATCAACCCAAATTGCCCTTCTGCCCAAATGCCTCATGTAATGAAACCTGTTCTTGTATACGTATTTGGACTTGGGGTAGTGCCAATTCAGCCATAAGTCTATGTGGAGCTTCTAACCACACTATTTCCCTCCCTTCTCATGTAATGAGACACACTGCTCCTGCTTTCATGCTCTTCTCCACTTTTTGTCTCTTCATGAGTACTCAAATGCATCAGTAAAACAACTTTGCTTATGATTTCTTGTGAGGCTTCGAAGCACAGCGAAGGTCTGAGAGCTGAGTTGTGCAGACTTTAAAAACTAGCTGCCTAACGGAGAGATCGATGAGGGGACCAGCAGTTAGAGTAATGGCTATGTCACTGGACTCCCATGTAGCCGACTGCAGTTCAAGTCCCGGACCCGGTGGCTTAAACTCACGCCGGGCGCATGTGCGTGGTGCCCAAGATCCCAAGAGGAGAATGGAGGAGAAGGGATTACCACGTGGCCATCCCCCCACCCCCCACGGAGGGTAATTTCTCGCTTTCTGTCTCTATGTCTCTTTCTGTCTTTCTGGTGATCGCACGTGCCATATAGCGAAAACCTCTCAAGAGATAGATGAATGATACACATATGCTATCCAGCACAGAGACTGGCCCATAACTGAGGGTCACTAAATTTTAAGTGAACTAATTAGCAAGTTTAATTGTGTCCCTAACTTTGGATTCTGTCCTCCTCAGTAATCCACTGCTGCACAAATAATTTCTAAATACAACTCTGATAATGTTTCTTGTCTCCTTAATGATGTAACTAATCTCACTCATTGTGTACTGCCCTGTTTCTCAAACAGTGGTACATCTCAAAATAACCTGTAGGATCTAGTAGAAATACAAACTTACGGGTTTTAAATAGACCTGCAAAATCAGAATCTCTGGAGTTTGAGTCCAAGAATTTGCATTTTAAAAGCTCTCCAGGGCTATCTTTGCATTTTAAATTATAGGAACCACTGACTCACTGGGACATTTTAAGCTGGTTAACATGTTACATGAGTCATGTCATTGTTTGGTCCTTAAATTTCAAGTCTCAACTCCCACATTGTTGACCTGCCTTACTGATTTTATACCAATAGCACTCTGCTGCTTTTATTCTCGCCAAGCAAATGACAATCTCTTTTCGTTGAACCTTGTTTTTTTTTTTTTTTTTTTTTTTTTAAATCCTGCCTGGGCTTCTTTTCCCTCTAATACTCAAAGCTCAAATTTTATATTTCATAAACTAGCTTTGTTATTCTCTTTTTCAAAAAGCTTTTTTTAAATATCTTATAAACATTGACAGAATTGATCACTGATTGGTCTTATATACTGTTAGAGATGCTTGCGGCTCTCATCGGGTGTGGTTCTGTCTCTACTTAGACTTTTGATACCTTACGTGCATGGCCCATGTCATGTCTTTCTCTTTTTTTTTTTCCCATAAGAGACCCTGGAACTAGCAGATGGCATAATGGTTACATTGCTGGACTCCCACGGAGTCGACCACAGTTAAAGTTCCTGACTCGGTGACTTAAAACTCATGTCAGGAGCGTGTACATGCATGTCCAAGATTCCAAGAGGGGAATGGAAGAGAAGGGATTGTGGCGTGGCTCTCTGCCCTGGGTGGGGAGGTGATTTCTTGATTTCTGTCTTTCTGGTTAGTGCATACATTCTATAGCAAAAGGCTCTGGACTCCCACATGACCAACTAAGGTTTAAGACCCGGACCTGGTGCCTTGAAACTCAGGCCAGGTGTGTGTGCATGTGTGCCCAAAATTACAAACAGAGAATGGAAGAAAAGGCATTGTGCTGTGGCCATCCCCCTGGGCAGTGATCTCTCACTTTCCCTCTCTGTCCCACTTTCTGATAAGCAAACACACCATATAACAAAAACCATAAAAAGGGGCCAACAGGTGGCATGGTGGTTGGGGGCATTGGACTCCCACATGGTCGACTGTAGTTCTAGTCCCAGACCTGGTGGCTTGCTTTCTCACTTTCTCTCTCTGACACACACACACTCTGTCCCTCCCTGATCAAATTAAAATGAATAAATGAAGTTAATTAAATAATTCTTAAAAAATATATACAAGACAAAGCAAAACCAAAACCTAAAAAAAGAGGGAGAGAGATAGAGATACCTAAGAATTTTAGTCAACTCTATGGATAATAGCATGCAAATTTAGTATACTTGGTTATTTATGCTATTTTTCTTTTTTTTTCTTTCACGTTTCTAAACCATAATCTTTTCATGGAGTACTCTTCTAAATTTTTTATAAAAGGAAATCATCTCATTAGAAAGGTATATTCATACTGAAAAAGATAGTAAGTTTTCTTCACTTATGCACTGGTGTTAACAAATTAGAGAGCAATTAAAAATAAGAATTGATATGGAGAAGGAAATCAAGATATGCTAGTCATGTGTTTTCCACTTAAAATAAAAATTGCTTAAGTTGGTTTTAAACTGGCATTTAATTATTATTATTTTTTATTTTAGTTTTAGTAGAGAGCTTATGTCGTTACAGGGAAGAGATGCACAGCGAGGCAGAAAGAGAAAGAGAGTGAGAAAGCACCACCCATAGGGGATGGTCACACCATAATCCCTTCCCCTCCATTTTTCCTTTTGGGATTTTGGGTGCAGATGTGCCCCCAGCAAGTTTTTAGAGCCACAAGGTCCACACGAGAACTGTACAATCAGTCACGCAGGATCCAAGTGCTTAATTACTACATCACAGCTAGTCCATACTTATTTTTTTAATGTTTCTTATTAAAAAAAAAAAAAAAAAAAAAAAACAACCAAAAACCTTAAGTTTGTTAAGGAGAGTCAATGTGTTTATTTTATTTTTTATTTTCTTAAACTCTTCTACAAACCACTTGCAACTTTTCTTTACGGAGGATATACACCAGTGTCTCAGCAGTTTAAATACCAGATTAGCACCTGCTTTAAGAATTTAGGAAGCACTAATTGACCTGAAAACAGCCCAACCTAAGCAGCAGGCGTGACACTATGTTTGCTTCAAAATCTAAGTCTTGTTGCCAACGATTACCTAATGTAAATATAGGAACAACAAATTGAACAGTACTGCCACTTGTGTGCTAAAGCCATCTCTTACTGAGCCAAATTCTCCCTGGAGCATGTCATTCCTTGGAACCCAGATAAGCATCCAGTGAGATGAATTAACACTTTGAAGTCACTAGGGTGTCATCAAGACTTCTTTGTTGATGATACTGTGTCTTTGGCACTGGGGAGAATCTGGCTCATCTTGTTAGTAGCAGAAATAATGTAATTTAAGTGAGCTGCCAGGATAATTAGAGCAGGTGAACAGTAGACAGAAATAATGCCCTAAAGAGATGAAAGAAAATGCTTAGATTCTTTTTCACTTTATTTCTGTGCTCGTAAATGCTATTGGTATCTGTTTGCTTCTGTGTCTTTGTCAATCCTTGGTAGCAAATTGGGCATTTGGGGAGACATTAACTCTTCCAAGCCACTCAGAGACTATTTAGTGCACTTCTGAGTAGTGCTAATTGACAGAGTTGTAAATGGAAAACATCACAAAAATGTGATATTTATCTACACTGGATTAGGAGTTTTAGAAATTCAGAGGAGAATGACTCATTGTCATCCTTCTTAAAAAGAAATTTGATTCCAGATTCCTGTCAGTATTTAATTATATGAAAACAATGAGTCAGTGACTTCTTGTATTTGGGGATTTAAAACTAGGTATGTGCTAAAGGGTTTATAGACTAGAGAGTTTTCTTTCCAAAACCTAATAGCTCCCAAATCCATGAGAATAAACTATTTTAAAGTGTTTTGTTGGTTTCTTAGTAATGTTGACTATAACTATTTAATATTATTCTATTATTGAGGCTGGCAGGTGGGTGTGGTGGTTAGGGGCAAGGGACTCCCACATGGCCGACCATGGCTCAAGTCCTGCACCTGGTGACTTGCTTTCTCGCTCTCTCTCTCCCTCTCTCTATCACATACACACACACACACACACACACACACACACACACACACACATGCACACACACACACTGTCCCTCTCTGGTCAATTTAAAATAAATAAATAGAATTAAATAAAGTTATTCTTTAAAATATATTATTCCAATATAGTCAATCATTTTTTTTATGTAAAATCCACCAAGTACTTCACAAAGTCTAACCTATTGACTACGTCCTGAATATATGTTATGCATCATATCCCTGGACACTTATTGCTTACTGTCTTTAACTGAAATCTTTCATCTCTCTCTTATAATAAAGATTGGACTCCATTTTATACTAACTTCTATGTTTGCCTTATGATGACTAGTCCATAAAGATAATTTTAACAATAAATCTAAAGAAGGAAAAGTACTTATGGCAGTGAAACACTATGTATGATGCAAGGTGGTAAATATATTATGTTATACATTTGTCAAATGCCACAGAACTTTACAGCAATAAGTGTAAACACTAATACATGCAAATTTTTAAAAATCTCATTTAGGAAGCCAGAGGATCCTCCCATAGGTTGTAACAAAGTAATCTATTAAAATTTTTTGTTTAACAGAGATTTTTACTATAGGGCTCAGGTGTGCACCAGAAAGCCAGAGAGACAGAAAGACACACACACACACACACACACACACACACACACACACTGTCCCTCTCTGGTCAATTTAAAATAAATAAATAGAATTAAATAAAGTTATTCTTTAAAATATATTATTCCAATATAGTCAATCATTTTTTTATGTAAAATCCAGCAAGTACTTCACAAAGTCTAACCTATTGACTACATCCTGAATATATGTTATGCATCATATCCCTGGACACTTATTGCTTACTGTCTTTAACTGAAATCTTTCATCTCTCTCTTATAATAAAGATTGGACTCCATTTTATACTAACTTCTATGTTTGCCTTATGATGACTAGTCCATAAAGATAATTTTAACAATAAATCTAAAGAAGGAAAAGTACTTATGGCAGTGAAACACTATGTATGATGCAAGGTGGTAAATATATTATGTTATACATTTGTCAAATGCCACAGAACTTTACAGCAATAAGTGTAAACACTAATACATGCAAATTTTTAAAAATCTCATTTAGGAAGCCAGAGGATCCTCCCATAGGTTGTAACAAAGTAATCTATTAAAATTTTTTGTTTAACAGAGATTTTTACTATAGGGCTCAGGTGTGCACCAGAAAGCCAGAGAGACAGAAAGACAGAAAGTGAGAAATCATCCCCCAGGGGGGATAGTCACACCACAGTATCTTCCCTTCGGTCTCCTCTGGGGATTTTGGGCATGCACACACACGTGCCTGATTTTTTAAAAAATGTTTTTACATTCAATCACTGTCAATCATTACAGAATACCAAGTGACTTTTCACATCATGAATACATTGTATATTGGTTAAGTCAAAGATACTACTTTATATATTGTCATCAGTGGATATTTTTTCATTTTTGTATCCCTTAAATGGTTTTATGTCCCCATTCAATATATGCCAAATGTCTGCACTCTATGGTAGAAACTTAAAGGTTGGAAGATATAAAAGCACTGAGAGTAATGGTGATACTCAAGACAGTGCTAGAAGAGGATGGGAAATGGGAGAGGGTGCAGAGAGGAAATCAAAAGGAAGGAGAAAGAAGTAAAATAATATAATTACATAGTTATAGGAAATGTTTATTTAAAAAAATATGCATGGATTTTAACTTTTTGTACCAAAATAAACTCATATTTTTTTTCTTTTTTGCATAATATATCATATAGGATTATATGACATACAGAGAGAAAAACGAATGCCTTCCACAGGGCCTGCTTATTTCCTAAACCCCCTACCTTCAGTCCCCCAGTCAGTCAGATACTGAGCACTCAGATGCCCAGTGCATCTAAGAACCAGGGAATCACAGATTTAAATCATTATCACTCTATGGGATCTGGCTTTCCTTGAGTGCTTTACTGTTATACCATTAAATTCATAGTTTACCTCCATTTTACACAAACTATTTAAAGCCCATTCATATAAGATAGACCTGGAATATCTTGCTGTACAATAAAGCAGTGTTCAAAAACAAATAAAATTTACAAAAATTAGTGGTATGCCAGAGGTGCATGGGGTCAACTGATAGAAATCACCATGGCCAAAGCAGAAACAATTTGTCCAACAAAATAAAGTACTATTAAATTATAACTCAAGGTATAAAATGAATATTTATTGTTCCATATGGATATGAAAAAATATTGAAATAAATAATGGAAAAAAAAAGATCTCCCATGCCCATGCTAACTTCCCCCCAAATTAAAATACACTAATACTTCATGCTCATGGAAGGGGAACCTAACTCTCCAGTCTCTGAGTGTGGATTGAGCACAGTGATTTCCTTTGATAGAGAATTGCATAGAAAAGAGTGAAACAGGAAGATTTTTAAATGGATAAACGTGGCAAACACCCTCTTGTAAGGCGCTAATCAATTTCAGAAGTTATGAATAAAGCTGATAGTATTTATCCTTGGTCTAATGTGTTAAAAGTGACATTTTAAATTAGATGTCTTTCTCCCTGAAACCCTAACTCCAGTTTAACCATAAGATAAGCAGCAAATTCCAGGAGAGGAACATCTTATAAAACACCTGACCAGTACTCCTTGACATTGTCCAGGTCATCAAAATAGGAACTCTGAGAAAATGTCACAGTCCCAAGGAACCATGATATTCTGTTGAAGATATCGTATTCTGGATGAGTTCCTCTGGTAATACTGGGGAAAACTAAGGAAAAAGGAGTAACACGTGAGCTTTACATAATAATGTAGTAAAAATATTTCATAATTTACTATAGACAAATTATATTAATGTAAAATGCTAGTAATAGTGGAAACAGGGTGTGGGTTATACGGGTACTCTTTATATTTTCCATTTTTCTGTACATTTAATACCCCCCCAAAAAAGATACTGAAAATCTCATGTTAGCCAAAAGCAACTAATCAAAAGTAATGGTGTTAAAAAAACAAAACCAACAACAATAAAAAACAAACAAGCAAACAAAAATACACACACACACACACACACACACACACACACACACACACAAAGTAATGGTGCTGAAAGTTATTTTGTTAAATTAACTAGGTTAGTAGAACAAGTCAACACTAACTGATGACGTGGTGATCAAAACAGCTGAATCTCAAATAGCCCACGGTGTTATTAAAATCACAGACATGCTATCTTGGAGAACATGTGGAGCATATGTGCAAATGCCAACAAGCCCAAGGGGAGAATAGAGGAGGGAAGATTGCAATGCGACTGTCTCATGGGGGAGAGGGTGCTTTGTCATGTTCCTTCTCTCTTTCTCTCTGTCTCTGTCTAGCAAGTGCAAATGCCCTCTGTGGAATTAAAATAAAATAATAAACAACTTACAGTAAATCCTGCTGACTATGGACTAATGATGCACCATTTATATTTGACTATCAGTGGTTTCTTCCATTTCTTCCCTATAATAATAGTATTGTTTAAATAGTCATGGTCTTCTTGATTCATTCTATAACTTCTAAAAATGTACAATTTAAAGGAATAATTTTTAATTATAGATGTTTTTCAAATTTAAGTAAAATTTTATGTATGATCTAACCTGCCCTCTTCATATATATATATATATATATCTCTTCATATATATATATATATATTTTTTTTTTCCCTTAGATGTTCACTGCTTCCTTGTTTTGAATGGATTATACAAACATTCATAGTGGGAACATAAAGTGATAGAATTAAAGTACATTAGGTATGGGGCCAACAGTGACATGGAGCTTAAGGTGTTGAACTCCTCTATGGCTGATCACGGTTTAAGTCCTAGACCTGATGGATTGCTTTCTCACTTTCCCTCTCTTTCACTATGTCTTTCTCTGGTCATTAAAAAAAAGGGATAATAAATAAATAAAATTAAATAAATAAATTTTAAAAAGAAAAAAAAAAGTGAAATACCTTGGGTTCTGTTATTTGATTCTACAAGCTTTGGGCTTTCATAGCTTATTTCAGAGACGTTGTTTTAACAAAAGAATGCACAGTATCACAGTGTCCATGGATAAAAGCGGAAAAGAATGATGATCTTATTCCTTCCAAATTTACTTTTCAAGCATGCCTATGTAGCTGAATCTTTATGGGGCAAAGGATAATTTCATACTAAAATTTCTCCCCATTAAGCTGCATGTAGAAATCAATGTCAATTAAAACAGAACTAATGAAACTGTGATATTATATATAATTGTTATATAAATAATTAAAATCCAACAGTATTCACATTTTTTAAAATCATGTAGAAAAACAAATATTTTTCTCCCCTTGGGAAATATTTAATAAGTGACAGTACAGAATTCAGAGTTGCCAGTGCATGGGAGAAATGCTTCATAAATGATGTTATTTAGAATTAGCTGTGGTTAAAGAAACCAGATGGCCATTTACAGAAATAAAGATTAGCAAGTAGTTTTACTGTGCACTTCCTGTTAATTATTATTTTTAATTATCACTGTTTTCAAATTTCTATACAGGCAGTATGTATTTCTTGCTTGAACCTGAGATGAATGATCACTCCCAATGACTGGCTTTTTATAGACAACTGATTTGAATATTTGCTTTTCAGTACTTCTTTAAGAATTTGCACGCACTCACACAAGCTCGGTGTGAGTTTTTAAGCTGCCAGGTCCAGGACTCAAATCATGGTTGATTTTATTGAAATCCAGCATCATAACAAATACACCATCCTCAGGTCCCATGACTATTTTATATTCAATTAATTTTCATTTTGTTTAATTGCTTTCAATCAAATAAAGTTTTTATCCCTGAAATGTCATACATAAAAATTATAGTAACACATATACTCCTCACACTTTTGTTCATTCTTTTGCTATTACTTCAATAAGTTCTCAATGAATTTGTGAAATAGTAGAGATTTCCATACTTCTTTCATATTTCCACTGTGCTTCTCCACATTTCCCAGCAACTGCAGGGTCAGGAACTCTGCAGATTAGCTGACTCATTGCTTCATATTAAAAAGTGTACGTTAACCTATTCAATATTCTGCTTCTTTAGGTTAGAGGAAGAACATCTACATTCATAGTTTCTAACAAAAGATTTATCTCATTAGGACCCTATATAATATAATACTTGGAGGACTAAGTATTAACTAATAGATGATGATCTATTAAAATTAAGAAGACCCAAAATTGTTAATTGCTGAGACTTTGTTCAAGTAATGATCTACTGTCAACTATTAATGACTTAGAAAAAGAAAAATAAGCAAGAGAGAATTATTATCTTAAGTTATTAAAGACACAGCGAAATGTGTGAATAGTTTTTAATTTTATTGGGTTTAGGAAGCAAAGTTGTCTTATGATTTTTCTTCACACATCTACTTTCTCTTACACATCACCTTACTGATTAGCATGACTGAGTATAATACCTTTTCAGAACAATAAATGACTTCCTTTAAAACTTTTTTTTTTCTTTAAGAGTTTTTTGCCATAGGGTGCATGCACTTGCCAGAGAGACAGAAAGTGATAAATCTCTCCCCATGGTGTATGGCCACACTGCAAACCCATCTCCTCCTGGGATCTTGGGCATGAACACACATGTGCCTAGCATGAGTTTTAAGTCACCGGGTCCAAGACTTGAACCATAGTTGACTATGTGAGAGTCCAGTGACATGACAATTATGCCATTGGCTGGTCCTTAATGAAGAATCAAAAAATGATTTTAAAATATTCCATCGGTTTCTTCCTACAGGAAATTATGAGATAGAAAAATTAAAATTAACTATTTAATTCAAATTTTAAGTGTCATATTATACAAGGATCCTCAAAAAGTTGATTGAAAATGCATACTATGAAAAAACTATGTATGAATTTCAAAAAACTTTTGCACCTAAAAAGTAAAATTTATTGAAATCCCTCCATATCACTTTGCTAAGACTGCCATAACAAAATATGGCAAAGTGGGTGACTTAAATATTTTTTGAGGGGCTATAAATCTAAGGTCAAGGAGTCGGACTGTCTCTTTTGCTCGTACGCAATCATCATGTATTCTCATAGAGTCTTTCTTCTTTGTTCACACACCCCTGGATCCTCTCTGTGTGTCCTGATGCCTTTGCCTGTTCATTTGTTTTTGCTTAAGGGCATGTTTAATCATTGAAGAGAGACAGAAAAAGAAAAAGAGGGAGAAAGTGAGAAATCACCTCCCAACGGGGAATGTCACACCGCAATCCCTTTTCCTCCATTCTCACTTCGTTACTTTAGGTATGAATGTACAATCTCCCAGTGCGATTTTTAAGCCACTAGATTCAGGATTAAATTGCAGAGTTGGCCATGTGGAATCCAGATGCCTTAACTTCTATGTCACCTGTTGGATCTACAAAGACTTTTTTTTCATTTATTTATTTTTATTTAAATTTATTTTATACATTCAATCTCATTTTACTTAGGTCACAAAGTTAATATTCCAACATGTGTACATTTCTCACCAGTCCAATTGGCAATACTATCAAATTATCTTCAATCGGTAATAATCCATTTCTTTGTCCCATAAATGCCTTGCCTCTCTATTTTTCTTGTTAAACTCCTTCCTCAGACTCCACTCCTTCACCCACCCTCTTCCCACACTGTATCTGGTATTCACAATAATTTACTAAGTTTCTATAAGCTTTAGTCATTCAGTTTCAGCCACAGAGTGTGGACAGTAGGTATATAGTAAGTGGAGACATACTATGTCTCTCCTTCACAGCCTGGATTGCTCCAGTCAGCAGTAAATCTCCCATACCTTCTATTTCCTGTCAAAAGCCAGGGTCTTGTTGTTTTTTATGGCTGAGTAATATTCTGTAGAGTATATGTGCATTCTTTTTCAATTCATTCATCTGTTCAAAGCCATTTGAGTTGGTTCCATGTCTTAGCAATTATGAATAATCCTGCAATAAACATCTATGTGTAAGCACTATTCTGATTAAAAATTCTTCTGTCTTTTGGGTAGATACCAAGGAGTGGGATTGCTGGATCATATGGTAGTTCTATTTGTAGATCTTTGAGGAATCTCCAAATTGTTCTCCACAGTGGATGGACCAATTCAAATTTCCACCAGCAGTGTAGGAGAGTTCCCCTTTCACCAAACCCCCACCAGCATTTATCATTTTTTATTTTTTTAACCTTAGTCATTCTGACTGGGATTAGGTGGTATCTCATTGTAGTTTTGATCTGCATCTCCCGTACAATGAGGGATGCTGAGCATTTTTTCATATGCCGTTTGGCTATTTGTATGTCTTCTTTCCAGAATGTTTTTTTTTTTTTCAAATCATTCTCCTATATTTTATTAGAGTTCATCATCTTTTTTTTGAACAGCTGCTTGAGTTCCTTGTGTATTCTGGTTATCAGCCCCTTATCCAACAGTCCCTTATCTGATCAATGGTTTACAAAAATCTTTTCCCATTTCGAGGGCTGTTGATTCACACTAATTACGGTGTCATTTGCCATGCCGGAACTTCTTAATCTGATCTAATTTCACTTGTCTATTTTTGAGATTATTGACTGTCCTTTGGGGGTCTTATTTAAGAAGTCCTTGACTTCCCCAATGTCTCCCAGAGTTCCCCAGTGTTTTCCAGCAGCAGTTTTATAGCTTGAGATCTTAGGTTTAGATCTATGATCCACTTTGAGTTGATTTTTGTCAATAGTGAAAGGTAGGGGTTCAGTTTCATCTTTCTGCAGGTAGATATTCAGTTTTTCAAGCACCATTTACTAAAGAGGTTTCCTTTCCCACTGGGATGACTGGTACTCTGTCAAAAATTAGTTGGCTGTATGTCTGAGTATTTATTTCTGGGGACTCTATTCTGTTCCATTGGTCCACTTGTCTGTGCCACTACCATGCTGTTTTGATTTCTAAAGCTTTGTAGTATATTTTTTGGTTAGAGATTGAGATGCTACCCACTCCATTCTTCTTGTGCAGGATTGCTTTGGCAGTATGAGGTCTTTTATGATTCCAAACAAATTGTATGATTGTCTTTTCTAGATTTGTGAAGAATGTTTATGGCACTTTGATTGGGATTGCATTAAATATATAGATTAATTGGGGTAGAATCACCATATTGATTATATTACTTCTTCCAGTCCAAGAACATGGGCTGTCCTTCCACATTTTTGCGTCATTTTCAATTTCTTTTTTTAGCTTCTCACGGTTTTCATTGTGGAGGTCTTGAACTTCTTTGGTTAGATTTACTCCTAGGGATCTTATACTTTTTGTGACTATGGTAAATGGAATTACTTTTATCAGTTCTATTTCAGGCTGCCTACTGTTTATATATAAAAATGTTATAGATTTCTCAATGTTTATTTTGTATCCTGCAACTTTACTGTATTCATGTATTACTTCCAGGAATTTTTCTATGGATACCATTGGTTCTTCTATGAATACTATCATACCATCTGCAAATAGAGATAGTTTCACCTCTTTTTTTTTTTTTTCTTTTTTTTTCCTATTTGAATGCCTTTTATTGTATTCTTTTTTCTGGTTGCATTGGCAAGGATTTCCAGTACTATATGAAAAAGGAGCGAAGAAAGTCGGTATCCTTGTACCAGTTTTTAGTGGAAATGCTTTCAGCTTTTCTCCATTTAGGATGATGTTAGCTATGGGGTTTTTCATAGATAGCATTTATGAGAAATGGTCCTTCTATGCCAATTTTGCCAAGAGTCTTGATCATTAAGAGATGTTGCATCTTATCAAATGTTTTTTCTGCATCCATTGATATGACCATATGGTTTTTATTCTTCTTTTTGTTAATATGGTGTATTTCACTTATGGTTTTACATATGTTGAACCAACCTTGCATCCCAGGAATAAAGCTTACCGGGTCATGATGTATAATCTTTTTAATATGTTGTTGGATAGAATTTGCCAGGATCTTATTGAGAATTTTTACATCTATATTCATCAGAGATATTGGTCTATAGTTTTCCTTCCTTGTCCTGTCCTTATCTGTTTTTAGGATAAGGATGATGGTGGCTTCACAAATGAATTTTGGAGAGTTTCACCGTTTTGGATCTTTAGAAATAACTTAACAGAATGAGGGCTAACTCTTCTTTAAAAGTTTTGTAGAATTCAGAGGTGAAGTCATCAGGATCAGGGCTTTTCTTTGTTGGGAGGTTATTTATTAATAATGAGAGCTCCTGGCTTATTATGGGCCTATTCAGACTTTCTATATCTTCCTGGCTCAATCTTGGTAGATTATGTGTGTCCAGGAATTTGTCCATCACATCCATATTATCTTGATATTTTTTATTTTTGGTGTATAGTTGTTTGTAATATTCTCTAATGATTTTTCGTATTTCTAATAAGTCTGTTGTTAGATTGACAGTTTCATTGCAAATTTGATTTACTTGGTTCCTTTCTCTCTTCTTCTTAATAATTCTATCTAGTGATGTATCAATTTTGTTAATCTTTTCAAAGAACCAGATTTTACTTTCATTTATTTTCTGTATAGTTTACTTATTTTCTATTTCATTTGTTTCTGCTCAGATATTTATTATTTGTTTTCCTCTGGAGTTTTCTGGATATTTTTTTACTGTTGCTTTTCCAATTCTCTTAGGAGCGATATTAGGTGATCAATTTGCCTTTTTTACATCTTCTTCATATGTGCACTAATAGCTGTGAATTTCCCTCTTATACTTCTTTTGCAGTGTACCACAGATTATGGAAACTTGTGTTCTCATTGTCATTGTCTTCCATGAATCTGTTTTATTTCAATCTTAATTTCTTCAGTAGTTGTTGAGTAATTCAGGGGTAGGCTATTTAGTTTTTATGAGTTTGTGTATTTTTGAGGATTACAAAGACTATTTTTAAAGTTTATTTATTTGTTTCTTCCATGAATGCAAAATACAGAGAGAGGGAGAAAGAGAAGGAGAGAGAGAGAGACAGGCTCCCAACAGAGTCCTCCTGCCACCAATCTTGAACATGACCTTGCCAGGGATTTCCAGGGAGATCTCAGGATGCAAACCCCGAAACTTGCCATGTAGGTCAGCCTCACAGAGCACGGAGTGATTGTTACCATCCAGCCCCCTAACCCCTTTTTATAATGAAACCATTTAGATTGGATAGTATTCATATTAACAGCCTCATTTTAATTACCTCTGCAAAGGCCTTATATCTAAATAAGTCACATTTTCTGAGAAACTGGGGATTTGAGTTGCAATATAAGAATTTTGAAGAGACACTATTTAGCTCATAAAATACACAGATTCATTGAATCAATTAACATTTAAAAATATAGTCTATTGAGGGACCAGCAGTTGGTGTAATGGCTATGTTGCTGGACTCCCACGTAGTTGACCGCAGTTTGAGTCCTGTACCTGGTGGCTTAAACTTATGCTGGGCATGTGTGTGTGTGTGCCCAAGATCCCAAAAGAATGGAAGAAAAGGGATTGTGGTGTGGCCATCTCCCCAGAGGTGATTTCTCACTTTCTGTCTCTCCGTCTCTCTCTTTTTATGAGCGCACTCACCCTATAGCAAAAACCTCTCCAAAAAATAAATAAATAGATAAAAATATAGTCTATTGAATATCATATTGGTCTTTCAAAGTAGTGGAAAGAAATGAGGTAATCATTTCTTCCTTTAGGGGGCTTTCTGATTGGAGAAAAAAAAAGACATTGAGACCAGATTAATAGAATGATATATTTTGTTTAATAAATATAATGAAACAAGGCTTCTGGCTTACCACTATCAGGAGTCATTTGCAAGAGGTAATAATGCTAGAACTGATTTTTTTCAACATTTGTGCTTAAGTGGACTGTGTTGAATGATGTAGTAAACTAAAAGAGTTAGATTTCTTTATTGGTACCAGCTGCACTATTACCTGGTGCGTGATCTTAGATGATTCACTTTACTTCCCTGGGCCTTGCTTTTCTTATCTATATAATAAGAACATTACTTTAGAACAACTTTGAGTTTTAACTATCCCAAATAGGCAATTGCTGTTCATCTCCTTTGACAATTCTGAATAGCCACAGAGTTTTTTCTTCACCTTTCCATAATCTTTATAAAAATGAAGTTTATACAAAAAGATTATCTATGAATAAGAAAAATTATTCTTTCCATAATCCTCATAAAAATGAAGTTTATGCAAAAAGATTATCTATGAATAAGAAAAATTATTATAGAAGACATGATTTTCAAAGCAACAAAATAGTGTATTTTTCCGATGAAAGGAAAGGAAAAACCAAGACAAAAATAGCATACTGCACATTGAAAACATATATAAGAAAGAAAAATATGCTACATCAAAATCATCACAATAAGTGGATATAAGCCATACCATGAAATCATGAAAGAATTCACACATACACACACACATACCTATCAACAACTTGTCTAAAAAACATAGTAAAGCAAACATTTTACAAAAATAGGGAAAAATTAAGGAGCTTAAAAAATATTCAGGGTAGCCTAAACCAAAGAAACTTAGGTAGAGCTTTTAATATGAAACAAGATAGAATTAAGTGGTGATATAAAGAGATGTAAATGATACATACAAAAAAATAGTTAGCTTTCATAATCTATTTAGTTCCCCACACATGTACACACAGAGAGCTCAGAATACAGAAAGCAATAACTGCCTAAATTATAAGGATAAATTTGTAATTAGTAGATAAAATTTTAACAAATCCTCAGGAAATTTCATTAGGCAAAAATATGCAAAAAGATTATTGAAAATTACAACACCTAAACTAAATAAAATCAAGTAAATGTTTATAATCTGGAGAGCACATAGAACAAAGTAAAAGGACATAATAAGCAATAGAAAAAATTTTAATACTTTTTAAATGGATAAAACCCAGATGTGTTAGGTTTTCTGAACATAAAGCAATAAAATCTGTTAATTAAAAATAAAAGATGCCTAGCTGGAAAGATGGGAATTATATATATTACATATATATAATATATGTAAAGATAAATATATATACAAATAAATAATAAATACACACATATGTATATCACTGACTACATAGTATTTAATTATAGTGTATAGTATATAGCTATATATAACTAAATATATCACTATAGTGTATATATATGTAACTATATGTAAATATAAAACTATATATTGCATATAGTGTATAACTATGTGTATATATGTATATATACACAGAAATTCATCATTTAAATATCATTTTGTGGCCTTTAATTTACACACACGTGCATACATCAAAAGCCATACTCAGGGATCAGCAGTTAGTCGCTAGACTCCTATGTAGTCAACTGTGGTTCAAGTCCAGGACCCGGTTGCTTAAACTCACACCAGGCGTGTGTGTGTGTATGTTGAAGATTTTGAGAGGAGAATGGAGGAGAAGGGGTTGCAGCATGGCCATCC
>NW_006199080.1:1611982-1634198 GCF_000334495.1 Tupaia belangeri chinensis
GGAAAGAGAACAACCCCCTGATGGGATCTTCATGCCACGATCTAGTCCCAGCTTCAGTTAGTCAAAATCTCAGGCACGTGCTCACACAGGGAAATCTCAGGGCATGATTAGAGGCCCTTCTCACCTGTCTTCAGCATCGTGGAGCATTGTATTATCCCTGCATGACTATAGCCAGCTTACATGTGTAGGTTTAAAATTGGTAGCATTTTATTAGGTTATTTATTTTTTAGCTTTCTATTTTTTGAGTATTATACCTGAAAATTATACTTGCATACAAAGCTCTCTAAATATTTTTCTTAATGATAATATCCTTGAAAGAATTATGGTATAATTAGGTATGAACTATTCATTTTATATTCATAAGATGTCTGTAGCAAAAATAGCTTATATCAATTTATAATCCTATCATCAGGGCTTCTTATTAAGGTCAAAAATGACCTTGATATTGCCAAATACAACAGACATCTTTCCATTCATACCTTAATTTGAATTCTCAGAAAATTTCAAAACAATTGACCTTTGAAAGATGATCTTCCTGGTTCAATGAGGTTCATGATTCTACTTTTCCTCAAACACTAAAGGAACTTATTTCTTTGCCTATTTCCTGACCCTTCTTTCTCCTCTACTCCTCAAGCTCTAGCTATAAAAAAAACCAGTGCCCTTGCAGGACCTTTCCCCCTTCTCCCTGAGAATGATATAGGTACATGTCCATGACTCCTACACTCATTCCTCCTGGCAAAACAACCCTGTGAAATTTCTAATGCAGTTATACATTTTACTTGTTTTATCCTCTTAGGTATCTCTAACTCCTCCTGGCAAAACAACCCTGTGAAATTCCTAATTCAGTTATTCAGTTTACTTGTTTTATCCTCTTAGGTATCTCTAAGCTACTCCAAATTTAATATTTCTGTTAGCAACTGAAATTTTGCTTCCCAATAATTCATATGTTGAAGTCCTAACCACCAATAATGGTATTTGTAGGTCTGGTCTTCAGGATGCAATTGGGATAATAAGAAGTCCTGAGACTGGTACCCTTTAGATGTTGTGATGGGTTTAGAGTTAGGGTGCATGAGTTTGCCAGAGAGACAGAGAAAGAAAGAGAGAAAAACAGTAAGAAATCATCACTCAAGTGGATGGCCATGCCCCAATTCCTTCTTTGTTCTCCTCCTGGGACTCTAGACACACACACACAGAGGTGCCCAACGCCATCAGGTCCAGGACTCTAAACACAGTTGACTACATGGGAGTCCAGCAACAACCATTACACCATCTGCTGATCATGGGTTTAGAGCTCTAGTAAAGAAGAGAATAGAGAGCATTTGTATACCCTCTCTCTCATTCTATGTGCATGAAGATAAAGTTTTGTGAGCATACACCTAGAGAGAGATTAACCATGCACCAGCTATGAAACACATTCACTGTGCACTGGTCACCAACTTGACTGAGTCCGATGAGACAGAACATCCATGCACAAGCCCAGGCACCTGAAGTGGGTTTATTATTCACATACCGTCAACCAGGGAAAATAGCAACTTCAGATTCATTTTGAATCAGTCTCCCAAAGCTCAAGCAAGCCAATGGGGTAGATGAAGTTGCTCTTGTACATGCCCTATTTGCACCACACCAGAAGGATACTGGAAAGTAGTCCATCCTGGGTTTTACAGTCCAGATGTCACTTGAAATGCTGGGCTGAAGTGTTGAAGGGCATTCTGTTTTCAAGACACAACAGAACAGATTCTGGGCTGTTCCCATGGGCCCTCCCTATTTCAGAATATTGAATGCCATCCAATGAGAAACAGAGGAGGTTGGGTTCATCTAAAACCACCCAGAGGATTGTTTTGAACAAGTCAAGAGGAGAGATCTTAGAATGAAAGCTGTATTGCCAGGACTTTGATCTTGAACTTGGCCTCCAGAGCAATGAGAAGTGAATTTCTGTTGTTTAAGGAACCCACGCTAGGATAATTTGTGTTATAGCGACCCAGGCTGACTAAGACAATTTCCAAAAGTCCTTGATCATTACCTCTATGTGGTTCTTGCCGGTTTTTCCTCAGTAAATAGCAATAAAATCTACCCAGATAGCCTAGTCAGGAATAACAGTTATGCTTTTCTCTATCCTCTGACCCTGCACAAGCAATTCGAAGGCAAATCTTGTCCTTTCTGATTCCATAATATACTCTGATTCATTCTGCTTCAATTCATCTCTGCTGATACCACTGTTCCCCAAGCCACAATCAATTCTTGGACTATTGCCCTAGACTCTTAACTGCTTTCTGCAGTGATTTTCTAATACATTCTTCGTTGTAGAGTGATTTTTTAAAAATGTAATTTACATCATGTCGGCCACCTTCTTAAAATCTTGTAATAGCTTTCCATTACATTTTGAATAAAATCCAAACTCCTAACATGGCCTAGTGACCCAGCTCCAGCTTTTCTCCGATTTGGTTTCTGGCTGCTTGCCTTCTCTCATGCAGCTCTGGTCAAAGCATTCCCTCCTGATTTCTAGAACATGCTGATCTAGATCAAGCACCAGTGTCTGGCCCTGGCCATTTATTCCCTTAACTTGGAATAATATTCTAGACTGTAGCCTTTTTTTTTTTTTCTTCTCCACTCCAGAGTTATCCATCTAAACAATATCTCATAATGTCAAAGCCCCTTATTAATCTCTGTATTCCCTGGAAACCCTTTTGTCTCTGTCAGTATAACTCATCCTTGTTCTATCTGGTATTTTGTTTGGTCTGGTCTGTATTTTATTGTAATTTACACAAATTTCAGTCTCTCTATATATAACTTAAAGTCAGAAGATGAGAATGTATTAATCTCATTTTCACTTGTGAACAAGTATTTGATATTTTACAGAAAGTATTGATTTAAATTTTTAAGTAAATAATCAAGTGAGAGATATTGTGTGGAGCATAAATGACAGCGAATATTTAAAAAAATAATTCTATTATAAAATCTAATTATAGAGAATTTTAAAAGCATGCTAAGATGAAAAAGGAAACAAAACTTACCAAAACAGATGAAATGTAGCAAAGGCAGTACTAAGAGGGACGTTTTTAGCAATAAATACTGACACTAAAAGGAAGAAAGATATCAAATAAACAACTTAAAGTTATACCTCAAGTAACTACAAAAAGGACAAACCAAGTTCAAATTAGCAGAAAAGGTGGGACACTAATCATTAAGGCAGAAATAAATAAAATAGTAACTAGAAGGAAAACAGAAAATAAAAGCAAAATTAAGAGATTTTTGGTGAAAAATGAATTAATAAATCCTTAGTAGACCAAGGGGAAATAAGAAAAAACCCAAATAAATAAAATCAGAAATGAAAGGAGAGACATTACAACATGTGCCTTAAAAGTAAAATGGATCATAAGGGACTAATATAAAACACTATATCCCCAAATTTGATAATATAGAATAAAGAGATAAGTTGGCAGATAAATACAAAAAAACAAAACTAAATCTAGAAATTGAAAGTCTGAGTATACCAATGACAAGTAAGTACCTAGTTGGTTCTACTTTCATACTTTACACTTTAGTATTCTGCTTCTCAAAACAAAGAAGTCAGCTCATTGCCTGTAAAGAATACCAATGAATAAAACACCATGTGTTTGGGACCAGCAGATGGCATAATGGATACATTGCTTGATTCCCATGTAGTCAGTCACTGTCTGAGTCCTGGACCTGGAAGCTTAAAACACACCGGGCTCATGTGCATGTGTGTCCAAAATCCCGAGAAGGAGAATAGAGGAGTAGGGATTGTGTGTGGCATAACCATCACTCTCAAGGGGTGATTTCTTGCTTTCTGTCTCTGTCTCTCCAGAGCAAAAAATCTCTAAAAAATAAAAAGTAAATAAATAACAATAAAAAAAAACATGTATCAGAAGCTACTCCTGTTATCAATATTCAAGTTTTCTGTTCTTGTACAAACTTATGCAGACATTTTCCATCTCCCTCAGAGCTCTTTGGGACTATAAACTCTTTGCTAAATGTGAATTATAACAGGAAGTGATATGAATTACCTCTGAATAACATTGTTAAGAATCTTTTATATCCAATTGTTTTCCACACCTGCAGGGTCAAAATCTAAATCATTAGACAGCTTGAACCTTCATAAAAACCATTTGATCAAAGGATCCTGTGTCCCCAAAAGTCAGCATTAAGTGTCCACACCAGCTTGAGTAGCTATGTGACATGATATTAAAGTCACCAAGTTTTAGTGATCTTTTATTTTAGAAGCTAACTTACATCACTAATAGCTGAAATGTATTTTCTTCTCAGATTTTGGCCTACATTTACCCTTTTCCTCTTTATTCACAACCGAGTATGTGTGCACACTCATGAGAGTGAAGGAGAGAGAGAGAGAGGAGTATTCTTCATAGACCCCTCAGTCCCCTTCCTCCCGTCCCTTGCTTCCTGGACACTCATACACATCTCCAGTCTCTCTCAGGCTGACTGGATCAGGGATTCAAACCATAGATGGCATGGGGGATCTGGCTTCTCTTGAGCAGGGGATTCACTGCCTCTTTGCCAGGGAGCCAGTCCCACGTATGTATTGTTTATGTTGTTTGAAGGATGAAAATTATTCCCTCTTAGGTGAAAACAATCTGTCCCATTATTGCTTTCTTTGTATTATACTTAAAAAAAATTATTTTCCTGTCACCAGATAGTCCTTTTTTCTAAAAAAAATAAAATCTCTTTGGGGCTAGCAGGTGGTGTGATGGATTCCCACATGGCTGACTATGGATGGTTCAAGTCCTGTGCCTGGCAGCTTGAAAATCATTTGTGTGCCCCAAATCCTGAAAGGAGAATGGAGGGAAAGGAATTGTGGTGTGACCATCCCCTCTGGACTGGGGGCAGGGGGTAATGTCTCACTTTCCTTCTCTCTGTTGATTTCTCACTTTTCCTCTCTCTGGCTCTGTCTCTCTCTGGCAAGCACACACACCCAATGACAAGAACCTAAAAATAAATACACAAATCAATAAACTCTATTTTGATATAACTTTTATTTTTATGTATTTACATAATTTAGTATAATGCTATAGACTATATGAAGGGACTTTAAAAAGTTTATGAACACTCGAATTAAAGTACAACTCTATTTTAGTGCAAAGCAGTATGAAATTCAAGCATAGTTATATCATAATATGCAAAAATATTTTAGAATACTTAAAACCATTTTTTTCCCTCTAGATCATTTATTTAATCTGTATTCTGGATTTGAATGTCACCATCATAGAAGACAGAATGAAGTTTATTTCTTCTGTGAAAAAGCAGAGAGGACAAACACGAAGCTATAGAGACCCTCAACGTCCGAAGATATAAGCATCCTCATGTTGTGATCCACTCCCAGCCTCAAAGGATGTACTTACTTTCATGTGCCAGATGTACTCCAGTAGGTTCCAGGACACAAATAAATTCCTTTCCTATGTGGGCCAAGTTATGTTACTACCTGCACTACTACCGGCCTTGAAAGTAGAGTTCTTAAATGTTAGTCTTGTCTTTGCAATATATTCTTTTATTTTAAATTTATTTATTTACTTGCTTTTATTTATTTATTTATTTATTTATTTATTTATTTGGAGGTTTCTGCTATAGGGCGCGTGTGCTTGCCAGACAGACAGAGAGAGACAGATACAGAAAGCGAGAAATCACTACCCAGAGGGGATGGCCACACCTCAATCCCTTCTCCATTCTCCCCTCGGGATCTTGGGCACGCACATGTACCCGGCATGAGTTTTAAGCCACTGGGTCCAGGACTCGAGCCACAGTCGACTACATGGGAGTCCGGCGATATTGCCATTACTCTAACTGCTGGTCCTTGTAATATATTCTATTGTTCTATCTATAACTCTTTCATCAATATTATGCTGTTTTCTTAGGTATGTTTCTATCACATGTGTTATTATTTATTTTTTAAAAGCTGACAGTTTTAATCAATTATTTTCCATAGGAGCTTAAATCTGTTTTTCAGTATTCCACAAAACTCCCAGTTTGGAAAGTTCAAATAACTTCTAGTTTATTTAGAAAACAAATGAAAAACAAAACAACCCTTTTCTGTATTATATCTCCTTTAATTTGCTCAAATCTTTTTTCTTTAGAAGAATTTTTATCATTTCTTTATTATTAATCCTGCTTATTCTTATTAAATATGTCTATTTAAAAATATTATTTGCATTGCATGTTTTTTACTTCCTAATTAATAATTTAATAAATCTCTTAACATTAATATAACATCTTTACAACCAACATTCATTCAATTTGTGTTCCCAAACCCTCCATTTATTCTTTGGATTTTGCAGGTAAACAAATAAGTCATTTGTAATGACAAGGTCTCCTTTTCTAGAGGTAGTTCAACTTTTAGTACTTAGATTTCTGGTAATATTTCTTTCCATATCTTATAAATGTTTGAGGAGGGAAACATCATTTTACTACCCTTTTCTCTCCCAGTTCCGTAGGTGGTACTCCATTGTTTTATCTGCTTAAGTATTTTTTTAAAGAATTCTCTTATTTAAATTTATTTATTTATTTAAAATTTGACCAGAGAGGGACAGAGAGAAAGAGAGAGGGAAAGTGAGAAAGTGAGCTGCTAGGTACAGGATTTGTACTGCAATTGGCCATGTGGAACTCCAGTGCCCTTAACCACCATGCCACATGTGGGCCCTTATCTGCTTAAATCCTTTAAAGCTGATTTCTGAGGACAAATTACTTTCAACATATAGAGGCTCTTCTTTATTCCTCTTACCTAGTATTACATTTTTTTTTCCTTATCCTTCAAATCCAAGACTTCTACCAAATGTCAGATGTTTAATCATGTTATTTTCTGTAGTACTTAATGAGCTCAGCTTTTACAATTGTGCTGACTCAAAACTCTTCAATTCAAAAACACTTGTGTTCTCTTTCATTGGATCTTTAATGATTGTTTATTTTCCTCTTATCTGCTTTCCAATTTTGAAATGTCTTTTAACATGAATAGCAGAGTTTTCTTTTTTTTGTTTTTCATCATTCTTTTGTTATCATTATTTTAATACATGTCTGCAAATTCTGGGGGCTATTTCTATCTTCCCCTTTATTGATTCCAATTTTAAAACATCAAAATTATTGGCTAATTTCTATTTTGAACTTAGCACTAGTATTTTTAATTTATATGTAGTTTATCTTCATCTCAGCTACCATAAACTTTATGGCTATCAATTTTATAAAGAATCCATTTTAAATATTAGTCTAAATACATTATTGGTGTCACTGTTTATGGAAAAACAGTTTTATAATTTCTGATCATTTCAAAAATTAGTAATATTGTTGAATATATATGCTATTTTTCCTGTCTATCATTCTCACAGAGAGAGTATAATTTTGCTATTTACAAAGATTTGATTTGCTGTAAATCATTAATGTTGGAGTTCTTAATTCAAAATTTCTATGTAGTCTGGCATAAAGAATATAGTAATTAGGGTCAGTCGCAGAAAATTAAATTGGTTTGATTTTCCTCAGGTGCTTTTAGCTTATGTTTATAATGATTGGTATGACAGCTGAGAAGGAATGAGGACAGTGTTCCCATTTTTCTATGGCGCAGTTAGTTATATTTGTTCCTAGTTATTTACCCAGTACATAGAGTTGAGTGGAATATAGACCGGGAACAAGTCTTACCATGGACCCTTGCAGAGATCATGGTAAATTCTATACTCCTGCTGATCATCTTTACGTTTTGGAATCTTTTCTCCTGGACTATCAAAGTCATGTTGAAGAAAGTGTCTCCTATCCAGTTCCCAAACAAGCTGCTTTTCATTGCAAGTATTGTTTGATCCATTAGCTTTTCCTTCAAGCCAGTATATATTATACTCAAATTCCTCAAAAGTTCCACCATATGGATATCTCTCCTTCCCCCGCTTTGACCAATGCAATGTCACTTACCCTCAGGTTTTATTTGCATTTTTATATTCAGGCCCAAATTGAAAACAAATAGTAAAATGAGCTGATAATTATGTTTTACAACCTATAAGTACTACGAATTCTGCTTGGGAAGATATTCAAAATCAAACTGAAATACTAGTGGCTTTTCGAGCTTACAAAGGAAATGAGTAAAATGGGAGCGCGTCGAAGACAGATATGGATGCTCTGAGGGGAAAGGGTACAGAGATATAATGAGCATGCTGAAGACACTTTGTCAAAACCATATTTCTGTTGAGTTATCTCTTTGCAGGCCAGCACATACTCCAGAAAGGTTTTGTGATGATTTCCCCTCCTGCATTTATTTATAGAGGCCTTGGTGGAGTGCGATATTGAATCTTACTGAAATTGCTCTTGAATATTGCAGGCTATGTAAAGGCAGTTTTGGAAATGTATTAAAGGTTTCTTCTGAGTCAAGAAATACATCACCTATTAAGAGATATTTTATGGTAATATTGGGATATGTTTTATTACATCAGGATGTAAGGTGTCTCTCAAACATAAAAGGCCTCCTTAAAATGAAACACATGCTATGTAATATATTTTGATGCTACAGTGGGAAGACCTGTCTGATGCTGTCAAGAATCCTAATATTACTGAAAAAGAATGCTTTCAGGAAGTATGAGTTTGGATATTAAGTGCTAAGAACACTTTAGTTTAATGAGTAATAGAATTATCTTGTCACTAAAGGATAAATTCAAGGCAATAACCACCATATACTGAAGGCTTGAATGAAAATTATTATTTCCTTTGAGGAAAATAGAAATAGGTCCTTTTAAACTATAACCACACCAGATTTTTTTTTCAAATCATATGTGAATTTTAAACATCCTTCCAGAGAGGTGCACAATTTACGTTTTATGACGTTATAATAGAGATCATTAAATTAACCATCATTTCTGTGAACACGTTCATTCGTTCAGAGAAGAGAACCTAACTTTTTCCTGTATATCCAGAGAAACTATGTGTGCTCTTTGGAAATTTTTCAAAAGGCTAATAAATTAGTGGGTACTTGAGAGTTAATTCCTTTAGATATATCAGTTCATAGGGATGAAAACTGTACTTATGATTCACAGAAATCTGTGTTTCTAAGGCTATAGCTGTCTCCAGTTTATACCATCTTGTGGGATATGTAATATCAGCAAAAGATGTGAGGAAGCTTTCTGATGTTTATAGAAAAATGGAATTAAAATACAGCTTTAACTTGGTACAATGGTTTTGAAATCCATAATCCCTTTTTTAACATTTTATTGATTCACAAAAGATCTTAATTAATCTAAATACTTTCAATAGAAAGTCCAGCTGATATATAAAATCTGTGAACACATGTCTGACTTCAGGTGTAAATCTCAGTGAGTAGAATAAACTTAGTATGAAATAGCACCTAGCTGAGGCTATATAGCTTACTGTAGTTATTAAATAGATTTTGTATGTATTTTTAACTTCAAGAAAAGCAGTTTTAGCTTTAATACATCAAAATCAAAACATGTTAAGAAAAATTTGCTTAAAACTTAAAGCCAGGAAAAAGGTTAGGATTCTGTTCCTACAACTCTCATAAACTTTTTAAAGGCCTTCCTCACACAGAAAAATCTGAGTATAAATATAACTGTTTTTTAAAAAGAGAATTTTTTTTTAAATGTTCTTAAAGTCGTGGGATTTTTTAGGGCTGAGATAGGAAAAAACATGAGGCAAGAAAGGGCACTATGTTATCCAGAAGTGGCCCAGTAGTGTTTGACATCTTGTTTTTCCCCTAAATGGCCATGAAATCTTGGACAAATTACCTACTCCAGTCTACGTCTCTTTTCTCATCTTTGTAATGAGAATAAATATGGTATCTAGCTCAGAGAGGTGCTGGGAACAAATGATTTAGTGGATCTAAAATACATAGAACAATGCCTGGTTCCTAGAAAACATGCAAATAATAATTTAAAATATTAACTGTTAGCATGTATTGCATACCATTAGTTTTAACTATAACTATTTTAATATTTAAAGCTAATATACTGTGCTAAATGATATTTTACTGAAGTGGAGAGGGAAAAAATACTGATGTTTGTAGAGCTTCTTATCTTAGACTTTTTTTTTTTTTTTCTGTTTTCACCACCTTATGAAAAGGTGCCATTTGAATA
Organism: Tupaia belangeri chinensis; assembly: GCF_000334495.1. NCBI lineage: Eukaryota > Metazoa > Chordata > Mammalia > Scandentia > Tupaiidae > Tupaia > Tupaia belangeri. Next base: position 1,622,065 of record NW_006199080.1, read on the forward strand.
GACAAGTAAAGAATAATGGAGCAAGTCTACACATATTAAAGAAGGACCAGCAGTTAGCGTAATGGCGATGTCGCTGAATTCCCATATAGTTGACTGCGGTTTGCGTCCTGGACCCAGTGGCTTAAAACTCACGCCGGGCGCATGTGCGTGTGTGCCCAAGATCCCGAGAGGAGAATGGAGGAGAAGGGATTGCAGCGTGGCCCTCCCTCCTGGGGGGTGACTTCTTGCTTTCTGTCTCTCTGTCTCTGTCTGTTTGGCGAGCACACACGCCCTATAGCAAAAACCTCTTCAAAAAAAAAGAAGAAGGACTATTCCAAGCAGAACAAAAAATAGGTAGAAAACATGATCTGAGGTGGAGCTGAGGTGGTGATAGTAGCACTGGAGAGTGGCTGCAAATATTGCATTATGATGAGTTGTATAATTACTTCATTATATGTTTACAACGATAATAGAAATAAAGTGCATGATAAATGTAATACTATTCGATCACAACAAAACCATGCTCCTGTGGAAAAATTATCTTCCATGAAACCAGTTCCTGGTGCAAAAAAGGTTGGGAGTTTCTGTGATAGGGTATCACAAACCACAGAATGCAGGTGGGCCATATAGAAGCTGAACAAGGGAAGACCTTGGATTCTGCCTTAGAATCTTTAGAAAGGATAGCAACCAGGATAGCTTGTCCCAAGATTTTTAAAGCAACTGGATCTCACATTGCCAACTGTGCAGTTCAAGTCCTAGGCCTGGTGGCTTGAAAGACATGCAAGTCACATGTGTGTGTATGCCCAAAATCCCAAAAGAAGGTATGCGTGCTTGCCAGAGAGAGAGAAAGCAAGAAAGCCTCCCCCATGGAGCATGTCACACCATGATCTCTTCTCCAGCTCTCCCTCCTGCTGGGATTTTGGGCACCCAAGCACACATATCTAGCATGTTTCTCAAGCCACAGGTCTGGGACTCAAATTGTATAGTCAGCCATTAGGATCCAGTCATGTAAATTGCCAAACCATGGGCTAGCTCCAACTTCTGCTTTCTATATTAACTCAATTAATATTACCATCATTTGCTCAATTAAAATAAGTTTAGAACCTGGCTGTCATTGCATACAGGGTTTTCATTAACATGTTTTCATTAACAGATCACAACCTTAACAAAAATTATCCTAAATCTATTTTATAAGTTCTCTTTTCTCCATCCTTACTCTTTACTTCCTGCTACTAGAAACCATGTGCTATTTATTTGCTTTCCATACCTCTACATGTCCTTCTCCATTATCTTTATCACTGACAGTATTGTACTATATATGTGTGCCTGAATACACACACACACACACACACACACACACACACACACACACAAACATGCACATATACAGGAGTGAATTTCAAAAAGTTTATGCTAAACTAAAATTCAAGTATTAGTTTATTTTGGTGCAGAAACATTTGAAATCCATGCATAATTATTTCATAAAATGAATTTACATAAAATTTTTGAAGACTCTGCATTAGCTATTCATGATATATCATAACAGCTTCTAGCAATATTCCACTACTGATGGCAGAATACCATTTCAGGAATCCATAGTTGCTTTCCATTTTCCCGTGCATTCTACACACCAGCCTCTAGGAACATTGTGCTCCTCTATTGTTTTTGAACATGCCACATTCTTGATACCATAATAACCTTTAACATATTATTTTTCATCTTCTAGCATATTTAACTACTGATAACATTGTTTTATTTGTAAGGTAACAATGGTAATATTAATAAGAACAACAATATGTTGAACTCTCCACATACTATGATGGTTTCTTTCTATGACTTTATATAACATCAGTGCAGGGGGTAGTCGGTAACTGGTGGTTAAGGTAGCTGGGCTCACACATGGCTGACTTCATGGTTCTGGTCTCATATCTGAGAGCTTGTAAAATATTCTAGGCATGTGTGTGAGTGTTCAAAACCCCAAGAGGAATGGAGCAGAAGGAACTGCCGTTGAGGTGTGGCCATCTTCTCAGGAGATTGCCTTCAAACTTCTTTCCCCACCATCATCTCTGACAAGCACACGCTCCCTGTAGCAAAATCTAAAAAAATAAATAAATAAAAAGAAAACCATTTGACTTACCCACATTTTGGTAACTTGGTGCCTAGATCTATTGCAGTACATGTCACATTGCATTATCAATTTTTTTTTACATCTCTATTCTCCACTCTTATCCTTTGAAGCAGAGATTATTTTATAATTCCATTGCCAATGACTGATGATAAATTTAGCTATTCATGGTTAATTATAAGGAGAAAAATTGACCCTAAGTAGAAGTAGTAGAAACATATTACAGACAGATTCTGTTGTTTTTTGACCTGCACACATTACAGTTTCACTGTGTAAACTACCTTTAAAAATATGACTACATGGGACCAGCAGTTAGCGTAATGGCTATGTTGCTGGACTCCCATGTAGTCGAACGCAGTTCGCATCCCGGACCCGGTGGCTTAAAACTCTCGCCAGGCACGTGTGCGTGCGTGCCCAAGATCCCGAGAGGAGAATGGAAGAGAAGGGATTGTGGCGTGGCCATCCCTCCTGGGGGGTGATGTCTCGCTTTCAGTCACTTTGTCTCTCTCTGTCTGTGTGGCGAACGCACGCGCCCTGTAGCAGAAACCTCTTCAAAAAAAAATATATATATGACTACATGATTGCAGAGTTTGCTAATCTTAGAGCATGGCAGCTGAAACTTACAGAAGACATGTCTTTTTTATAACAATCTATGACACCTCCCAAGTTTTAGAGGTCTTTGAACTAAGCGCAAGATTTCCAATGAAGTACAAAGCCTTTTCTCTCACTACTATTCAAGGCACAGGTGGCATTGATTTTCATATCATATACATCTGAACACAGTAAGACTAATGGACAGTTCATTCAAATGAATAGAATACACATTTACTTTAAGAGCACATATAAAAATAACAAAAGGACATTTGTAACATGTTTATTTATACACCTTGATGCTTGTCTTTGTGTGAATTCCCAGTACAGATGCTAATACTCTTGTAGTAGTATAGAGCAGAAATAGGAGTCAAGGGAGAGTATAGGAATTGAAGGGTAAGAACTGATTCTGTCAATGTGAGTGGTATGAATAGAAAATGGGAAAAAATGAATATTAACAGTGAACTACCTCACTAAAGGGATAGTTCCCTTATTTTAAAAAAAAGACATTAAAATACATACATGTTACTTGATTCTCTTTTGTTATACTTAAAATTCTACTTTTTGCTAATATAAAAAGCTGAGTGAGATACTGAAAAATATATTATCAGGTTGCTCATTTCTTTGTAAAGTAGATGAGGTGTAATGAGCCAACAAATATACTGAAAATGACAATGCATGCAAGGAACAAAAAGTTGGATTTAATTTTGTCTTTCAATTACCGTCTGCATAATTTAGGGGAAGACTCTTTGCTGAGACAATTTCTTTAGAGTTATCTTCAAATATAATACTGAATTCATTGTTTTACGCAAGATTTAGTTTTTATATTTACATGAAAATTAGTAATTTATATGTAATGATATATTTCATATTGTGTATAAAATAAATTGTAAATAATAATGATCTGTACAATATTTGGCATTATTAGTGTTAAGGAGATTTTAAAATCATTGTATATCTTCCCTTCTTCTTGTACACAGATGCTTTTGTGTTTATACTTTTGTTGTTTAATAACTAAATACTTGAGTCTGGGGGAAATGATAAAGAATTACTCATTTACTTAGTTAGTTTATGGCTTTAGAGGTCCAAAGTTAAGTGGTGACATCTGGTAAGGATGTCCTTATTGGTGAAGATTCTCTGCAGAATCTTGGAGCAGTGCAGGATAACATGTGGCAAGACCAAGCAAAAGCATGCATCCCTATATCCATATGTCTCTGTGTGTCGGTATCAGCTCCTCTTTCTCTCTCTCTTATAAAATTACCAAAATGTAATCATAGGTTTCAATAGGTCCAGACCCATGAATAAGATCTCTCTTATAAAGTCACCAGAATTTCAATCATGAATCTAGGATTTATTATCTCACCCTGAAGACAATATCTAATACTAATCATTTCCAAAAGACCCTGTCTCTTAACAACATAGTAAAATTAAGTTATGACTCTCTCTCTCTCTTTTTCTTTTTCTTTTCTTTTCTTTTTTTTTTTTTATTTTGCCCAGAAAGGGACAGAGAGAGACAGAGAGAGGCAAAGGGAGAAAGCAAGCCACTGAGTCTGGAACTTGAACCATGGTTGGCCATGTGGGAGTCCAGCGCCCTCAACCACCACGCCACCTGCTGGCCCCTTAAAATTTTATTTATCATTATTATTTTTTTTTCCAATTTGCTATAGGGCATGTGCGCTCACCAGAGAGAGGCAGAGAGAGGGAGCCACCAAGTCCTGGACTCAAACTGTAATCTGCCATATTGGACTCTAGCACTCCAACCCCTATGCCACCCACTGGCCCCAAGTTATGACTCTCTTAATACCTTTAAATACAACCAAATGGCAATACATGAACTTTGTGGGGGCACATTCAAACCCTAGACACTCTTAAAAAGGTTAATGTATTTGTTTCTTTTAATTTCAGATTCAGTAATTAAGAGTATTGGATATATAAAATACAAAATAGTGGGTCAGTAGGTGGCATGTAAGTTGGGTACTGGATCCTACATGGCCACTTGTGCACTTCAGTTCTGGGCTCAGCAGCTTGAAAATCATGTCAGACACGAATGTATGCGTGCCCAAAACCCTGAGAGGAGAATGGAGGAGAAGAGACAGCAAGATGGCCATTCTCACTTTCTCTCTCTTTCTCTCTCACGCTCTCAGGCAAGCACACACACCCTATAGCAACAAAACAAAACAAAACAAAACAAAAACATGTATTTATTCAATGATAGCTAACTACATTTCATCATGTTAAAAATGTTGTCTTCTAATGACACAAAAATTAATCCATGTATAGAAGCTGGAGAACATAGAAATTATGGACTACTTACTTACTATTATTCACAAATAATATTAATTGATAGATAATTAAATTCACAGAAGATCTTAGGATGTTATATTTAGAGACATGTTTTATTAAACTGAAAATTAAGTTGGCATCAGTCTTTAGGAAAAAATTAAGAATGTCAATTTAATAGATGAATATAAAATATATTAAGGGTACTAGACTCAAATCTTTGTATCTTCATATGATGTTTATGACTCACTCTGAAGCAAACTAAAGGAAAATAAAAAAGTGAATTCTGAGCTTGTGGTACTGCATGTTCAAATGATTTTAAAATGGATTATTTAATAAAAAATATCTCTAGATGGAAGAGAAAAACAAAAAGATGTTTTTAAATAACAGAAGAAAATTTGAGAGTAGAAATGGGAGCAAACATGTTTAAAAATATTTTGAATATAAGGACAATTTTGGTTACATTTGTACAAGTGAAACTATCTGATTTTATTTATTCACTGTGAAAGTGAGAGGTTTAGATTAAAAGATATCTAGATCTTTTTCCAACTTTACTCTTCCCAACTCTATGCTTTTATATCACTCTTCCTAGAAATATGACTTTGTTATGTCAGTTCTGCTTTCTTTACTGATTTATGAAAGTATGGGGAAAGTATAGGTTAGAAATCTCAGGAACACATTTTTTAGATAACAATAGCACTTGTCAACTGCTCATTTTCTCCTTCCAGGTCTTTGTCTAATGGGTCAGATTAGAAATTTTATCCCCAGTTCCATAACTCTGTCTTTATTTAGCTAACTAGTATTAAACTGGTTGTCTCTTGGCTCCTTTATTTCTTTTCTTATCTTCCCTTGCTCCTAAGATAATGGAAAGTGGTACGAGGCTGTCTATGTCTAGGAATAAAGAACTGTTTATAAGAATTCAAAATAACACCATCCTTTTTAAAGCCAATTTCATTGAATTCAGTTAGAAGTGTCCTTCTTCATGATCTGAGTATTTTATGAGATGTTAAGGCAGAGTTGATTAATTCCTTTAAAATGAATTGGCTTAAATGATTTAAAAATAAAGCATAAGAGAATTCCAGCTCTGAACAGTAGCCAATTCTAAAGTGCTAGACAAGTTGCTCACTATTTTTAGTCATATTTATTTTATTAATTAGTATATAAAGTTTTAACTCTATGATCCAGCAATCCCACTGTTGAATATATACCCAAAGGATAGGAGCTCACTCTATCAGAGAGACATTTGCACACCTATGTTTATTGAAGCACTGTTCACACTAGCTAAGTCTTGGAATCAACCACAGTGCCCAACAACCAATGCAGGATTGGGCAATGTGATAATGTACATGATGGGATACCACTCAGACAGAATGAACAACAAAACCCTCTTGCTTAACATGAAGTGGACGAACCTAGAAAACAGAATGCAAAATGAAATAAGTTACATCACAGAAGACATTAGCACATGTTGCTAGCTAATACATATTTGGATGCCCACACTGTAACATGGAAAACTGGAAGACTCTAAAGCACAGAAATAGATAAATCACTGGTACATACCAGGGACTTCTTGAGGGTGGGAGTAGGAGAAGTTCATGAGAAAAATGTTAAAGGACATGAAACATGTAAATCAAGGAAGGATGATTTAGAGGTGATTTAATACATATTTCAAAAACTAGTACAACGATTAACAAATGTGCAAAATATAATGTAGTGCCCAATGTTAAAGATATGAACAGAAACTACACTGGATAGAAACTACACTGCATACATACCTTAAAAAACATACTGTAGTCCATAAATCATGGATCATACGTAAATCAGAAATCAGAGTTTAAACATAATAAATGTTTTTAAAAAGAAGGTGAAAAAGACGATGACTTAGAATCACAGTTTGACCGCTGAACTGCTTAGTAACTTATGCTACTAGGATTGGAAGAACTTTAGTACCCTCATTTCATCTATGATCATGTAAAATTAGTAAATAATACGTGTCTTGATTTACTCTGATTGTGAGAGGGTTGTGTCTTGGTATCTGGGACCTAAATACTATGATTTCTTTGTACATGTTAATGTAGTTAGGAAAACCAAGTTAAACAATTTCTATACAGTGTTTCCTTAGATTTCAAATATTTAACTAAATCAATACATAAATAAAGAAAACAAACAAAATTCAGTCCACATGTACTCGTAATTTCTTGTATACATATTTTAGGTACTGTTCTGTTTTTGGAGAGATTTTTGGTATAGAGCATGTGCACTTGCCAGAGAGACAGAGAGACAGAAAGCAAGAAATTATCCCCCTCGGGGGATGGCCACTCCATAATCTTGTCTCCTCCCTTCTCCTTCTGGGATCTTGGGCACACACGCACATGTGCCCGGCATGAGTTTTAAGCTACTGGGTCCAAGGCTCAATTTGGTCCGGTTCTTAATGCTAAATTAAGGCTTCTAATTAAGTAGGAAAACAAAATAAATCATCTATTTCTAGGATCCATGCTTTGGATAGAAACTACAAAAAGTCAATGAAGTTAATAAGACACAAAAATCTATGTGGGAAGTCTTTTTGTATGACTGATTTTAAAACTGCAATTATTTTAATCTGCATAAAATAAATGGTGCCTATTATAAAAATACGATTTGCTATAATACACAAAGTATATCCCTCCAGAGACTTGCTTCATGGCAAAGGGAATGTGTTAAAAATATGAGGCATAATTTCTTAGTAAAGTCTAGGGATATAAACAAAACAAAAGGGAAATAAAAAGGAAAAGGATAGTCTACCCAGGGTCAGCTCAAGATTGGGAATTAAAACATTTTCTTAATTGCAAACATGCTAAAAACTCGTATGTCTTAAATTAAAGTAAAAAATACTAAAATGAATACATAACAAATACATTATTCCATTATTTCAGGCTGCGGTAGTTAGACTTTTTAACACACAGAATGATACTTAAATCCCATCATGGTCCCTCACAGTTTCCTGCCATGGAAATACATAAATGCAATGTACTCTCTCAGGGGCCTCTGTTTGTCCAATACAATTTCTAATTAACAAACACATCTCAACTTGAAGAAAAATTTCCCCCTTTCCCAAACTTTTCTCAATGTCTTTTCCCAGTACAAGCGTTAAACTAGGATTGGTACGTGTCCCTAATCTTCCTGAACCTCTCCTATAGGATCATTTACAGAACTTCAACTGTTATTTCATGTGCCATAGTATTTCTTCCCCATCAAGGGGATGCATTATTAAACTTGCTGTTGCTCATGAAGAGAGTTGACCAATATGTTGTTGTAGTTGTTGTTGTTTGCTGTTTGCTTTTGCTAGATGGCAAGTGTGCTTTACCAAAGAAAGAGAGAAAGGGAGGAGAGAGAAAAAATGCACAGCAATGGGACCGAGTTTCACCATAGTCCCTTCTCCTCCATTTCTCCATCTTCTCAGAATGGGGAGCAAGCACACTGCCTTGGGTGATTTTCCGGGTTTCAGAGCTGGGATTCAAAGCATGGTTGGTCACATAGGGTCCAACTCCCTTTAACCAACTAGGCTATAGTTCTCACCTGGACTACTCTAAATGAAAGATACACAACTGATCATTTGATTTCAACCACTTGTATTAGTTGGTAATTTATGTTCAGTGAATAAGTAAAGGACAGACAGACAAAAACTGAATAATTTCACTCAGGTGGAATCTGAAAAAGTAAATCTTATAAACGTAGAGAGTACAATAGTGATTACTAGAAGCTGAGGTGGGTTAAGGAAGTGTTGGTCAAAGGATAAGTGTGTTTATACAGGAGGAATAATTTCAAGAGGTCTATGGTAAAGAAAGGAGACTGTAGTTAAAGACTATGTATTATATTCTTCAAAAATGCTTAGAGCTGATGTAAAGAATTCTCACCACAAAAATGATAACTGTGTGATGATTAACATTTGTTAATCATCTATGTTTAGCCATTCCACAATGTATGTGTATTTTAAAACACCATGTAGGGTCCAGAAAGTGGTGTGGTGGGTAAGGTGTTTAACTCCCACATGGTTGACCACAGTTCAAGTCCTGGGACTGGTGGCTTGAAAACTACACTGTGTATGTATGTATATGCATGCTCAAAATTCCAGCAGGAAAGTGGAAGAGAAAGGACTGTGATGTGACCATCCCCCTCTCTGTCTCCAGAGAGCACACATGCCCTATGGCAAAAACCTTAAAAATATATAAAACAATAAAACAACATGTAAGATTGTATAGCAAATACATGCAATTTTATGTTAAATGTAAATGTAAATACATTTAAAAAATAATTTTTAATATATTTTATTTTACTTTCTTTTATACATTCAATCACTATACATCACTTAGTTTGTAAAGTAAATTTTCTCAACATGAATACACCTCACATAAGTCCAACTGAGGATACTATACATGTTATCATCAACAGATAATTATCCATTTCTGTGTCCCATAAATGTCTTGCCTCTCTATTTTTATTAGTATGAAAATAAGCACTCTATTTTGAGAAACTGTCAAACACAGATGTCCCTTCCTTGCAAGGTATTCTTTCTGTCAACTCTTTTCATCTGGTGAAAACCAAAATCTTTCACACTGCTGATACATCCACAGTTAGGAGCATAGAATATTTCTGTGGCTGCCCTCGTACAACACTTGGAAACTCAGGGCAGCTATGACCAGTAGGCTGCAGTTAACCTCTTTCTATCAGATGGCTATGAAATACTAGCAGTTTGGTTTTTCTGAAGGTAAAATTACCAGTTTTCCAATGAGTTACTAGAACTTCACAGTATTGGCCCTGATAAAAAAAGGATTATCCAGATATATACAAAAATTATTTTGCTATTTCAGAGTAAACAATACGATATGCTCTAATAAAGCACATATTAAAAAAAACACATCACACAGGTAAAATTTCATGCCAGTTGAAATAGCCAATTTGAAATATAGTACTGTAATTCTACTAGTCAAAATGGTCTTAGAGTGCACAGAAACATAGAAGACTGAATTGAGTATTTGTTGAAAGAGGATTTTGTGTTCTTCAAATGTACTATTTAAGAAAAGGCTATGCTTCAGGCTCTATTCTGTATCTTATTGCAATTTTATAGACCCCAGGTGACCTGTTGTAATATATCAGACTACAATGTAACTAATTATGCTGAAGGAGTTCATATCATGATAAATCTCTCTTATTCTCACACAGCAAGCACTCTGCATGCTCAAAGAAGTGAAAGTTAAGATTACCAGAGGGTTTTCTCCCCTGATGTTAAAGCAATTGGAATGAGGACATGGAAGGATCCGCCGGAGCCAGGTTGCTCAGATGACTTAAAAGTTCCTTGTTAAAATTGAAAAACTGCTCACTTCTGGTCTGGAATGACTGTGGAGGCAAATAGTGAGAGTATTTACTATTTTGTCATGACTAGGTCTTTCTGTAAAGAGCGGTGACCTCAGTGTCTTTAATGCCTATTTGCCCAACAGGTTTGCCTGCTAGTTTTGTTCAGATTTCAAAAACTGTATAATAATGCATATGAGTCTCAGAAAAATAATGACAAGAGATAATTTTCTATCCTATGACTTCTCCCGTCTTTGATATTTAAGTTTATATTTGGGGATGAGGAGGTACATTAACTAATATTTACACATATAAACACTCAAATATAGGGCCAGCCATGGTATGGTGGTTAAGGCAGCTAGATCCCACATGGTCAACTAAGTGGTTTGAGCCCTGGATCTGACAGCGTGAAAAATATTTCAGACATGTGTGAGTACATGTTCAAATTCCAAAAAAAGACAGAAATGGAGACGAGATTATGAGGTGACCTTTCCCTATGGTGGGGGGAATGGGGAGTGCTTTCTCACTTTCCCTCTTTCTCACTCTGCCTCTCTGACAAGCACATGAAAACTCTGATAAAAAAATTTAAAATTTAAAATTGAGATGTGTATGTTTACCTTGTTATTTTTTGGTATATGCTTTTCTGTTGATACTTTTTAGGATTTGACATCCTGTAAGTAAATAGAAAGCACTTCTGCTCCTCTTCATATATACTGATTGTAAGGTTTTTGTGAGAATGGAGCATAAAAATATTAGATTCATGGAAAGAATTATGCTCATTACACACATGGTAGTTAATATAATCTTTTGAAGTTATAAATTCTACATATGTAGATGCATGATTTTAATATTTATTTCTATGGGTAACAGCAGATGGTGTTACATCACTTAACTTCCATGTAGTTGACTACAGTTTGCGTCCCAAACCTGGCAACTTAAACCGTGCCAGGCGTGTGTGTGTGTGTGTGTGTGTGTGTGTGTGTGTGTCTGTGCCTAACATCCCAAGTGGAGAATGGAAGAGGAGAAGGAGAAGGGATTGTGGCATGACCATCACCCTGGGGAGTGCTTTCTCACTTTCTGTCTCTCTGTCTCTCTCTGGTGAGTTCATGTGCCCTATAGCAAAAAATCTCTCTAAAAAAAATTTAATTATATAGGGAACCAACAGTTAGCGTAATGGCTATGTCGCTGGACTCCCACGTAGTCCACTGCAGTTCGCATCCCGGACCCGGTGGCTTAAAACTCTTGGGCGTGCGTGCGTGCATGCCCAAGATCCCGAGAGGAGAATAGAGGAGAAGGGATTGCGGCTTGACCATCCTCCCTGGGGGGGTGATTTCTCGCTTTCTGTCTCTATGTCTCTCTCTGTCTGTCTGGCGAGCGCACGTGCCCTATAGTGAAAAATCTCTCAAAAAAATTAATTATATATTGGGGCCAGCAGGTGGTCTGGTGGTTAAGACACTGGACTCCCACATAGCTGACCATGGTTTGAGTCCCAGATCTGGAAGATTGCTTTCTCACTTTTTCTTTCTCTCTCTGTCTCTGGTGAGTCCACGTGTCTTGTGGATATTTTAAAAAAATAATAATAATAAATTAAATTTAATAAACAATTCTTTAAAAAATAATAAGAAGGCAACTTTAAAAATATATACATATATATTAATTTGTGAAAGGATAGAAACGGGGACCAGCAGTTGGTATAATGGCTATGTCTCTGGACCCCCATGTAGTCGACCACAGTTCGAGTCCTGGACCTGGTGACTTAAACTCATGCCGGGTGCATGTACATGTGTGCCCAAGATCCCAAGAGGAGAATGGGGGGGAAGGGATTGTGGTA
>NW_006199080.1:1635045-1688982 GCF_000334495.1 Tupaia belangeri chinensis
TTATTTCTCGCTTTCTGTCTCTATGTCTCTCTCTGTCTGTCTGGCGAGCGCACGTGCCCTATAGTGAAAAATCTCTCAAAAAAATTAATTATATATTGGGGCCAGCAGGTGGTCTGGTGGTTAAGACACTGGACTCCCACATAGCTGACCATGGTTTGAGTCCCAGATCTGGAAGATTGCTTTCTCACTTTTTCTTTCTCTCTCTGTCTCTGGTGAGTCCACGTGTCTTGTGGATATTTTAAAAAAATAATAATAATAAATTAAATTTAATAAACAATTCTTTAAAAAATAATAAGAAGGCAACTTTAAAAATATATACATATATATTAATTTGTGAAAGGATAGAAACGGGGACCAGCAGTTGGTATAATGGCTATGTCTCTGGACCCCCATGTAGTCGACCACAGTTCGAGTCCTGGACCTGGTGACTTAAACTCATGCCGGGTGCATGTACATGTGTGCCCAAGATCCCAAGAGGAGAATGGGGGGGAAGGGATTGTGGTATGACTGTCCCCCCCCGGGGGGGGGGGATTTCTCACTTTCTGTCTCTTTGTCTCTCTCTGTCTTTCTGTTGAGTACCTGCACCCTATACCTAAAACCTCTTCAGAAAAAGAAAAAAAAAAGAATAGAAAGGTAATCTTTTCATTGCTAATATGTATGTACAATAGGCCAAATTGTGCAAACTATTATCTGTATCTATTAATTTTATAATAATATAGCAAAATGATTAATACTTAGCTTTTACAATGTGGATATTTCTAGATATTTTAGGGTTTCCCAGTAGTGTGGTAAAATAATCTTGAATCTAAATCTGATGTAGATGTGGAGATTGAGGCACGTGTGGATCAAGACATATACAAACTCTATGGCTCTTGTAAAGAGACTTCCTAAGGAGACCAGGACTGGCATTCAAGCAACTTGGAATGGTTGGATCAAGGATGAGTGTAGGCTTAGGGTATTGTTTATTTATTTGATTTTGTATTAGGGGGTACATTTTGTAAGAGTTTCAGCTCTTGGGTTAAGACTTCCATAATTGGTGTGTTCATCAGTGCCAAAGGAAGTAGTGTGGGCTTTCTTTTCCTCTTGCCCAGATGTGGTGCTAGAAGACTAGAAACAGAAATGGGGCCTAGAAGCTGTTAGTAGTCAAGCATCAAGCATGGAGTCAGATTTTTTATTGCGGTAGATTGTACGATTAGAATTTAAAGCACCTGTTTAACCTTCCTAGCTCCAAAATTTACTGGCTATGTGATGCTGAAAAGCTAATTAACCTGCCTAATTGCTTGGTGCCTATGAGGGTTTTAAGAAGATGTTTTAGGTTAAAAATCTTTGAGGTATTACAATAGCTGATCCCAGGTAGTCAGTGCCCCAAAATCCATCTGCTTAGCATCACACAAACTGCCTCATGTTATTGTTGTGTCTAGACAGACATGTTATACTGCCTGAGTTCAGCACTCACTTTATACCTTATTTTGTAATCTTGAGAAGCATCTGTAGCTTCTGTGTTCCTCAGTTTCCATTCATGCAAAATAGGGTAGTAAGACCTACTTTGTAGTTATTGTGAGGATTTATTGGTTACGATATGTGTAAAACACTTAGAATATTGGTTGGAATTTAGTAAACAACATAAATTGTGTGCTTAATTGTAGAGAAGTAAAAGGAAAACAAAACAAAAATGAAGCTTCCCTTTCATGAAAGCATCTTCAAGGTAACTATGTAAATATTTTTATTTTTAATTTCTCAGAAGAGTGTTTACTTCTATTGCATTTAAAATAATTAAACTCAGTATCAAAATAAAGAACTTCATATGGCACATTGGAACATAGTTTATACTCTTTTTAGAAATAAATAAATCATCAAAGTAACCGGATTGGTTCCTCTCATAAATATTGCTTATTATTCCACCCCCTGTTGTTCTGAAGTTGACAGCAAGTTCTTTAAAGCTAGCAAATCGCTGTCAAAGTAATAATTAGTGACAAGCTGAATGCTTCAATAGTAATTTCCACACTTGGGAGTTGAGCTCACTTTCAAACATGTAAATACATATTTGCCTTGAAGTTTACATTAATCTGTATCCTAACTGGATATATCATTCTAGTGTAAATAAGACAAAGTTCTGGTTCTCATTTCTAAACTACATATGCATTATTACATTATAGAAATCAACACAGAGTTCCCATCTTTGTGAGATGGTGTGTGATGCTAAAAAGCTAATTAACCTACCTAATTGTTGTGAGATCTAAGAGGGTTTTAAGAAGATGTCACTTGATATTAATGATGCCATTTTCCTGTAGTAGTATTTACATATGTCTAAGAAGAATTTTTGTTTAAGCTCCAGGGTACAAAGGAAGACAAAGTGTTGAACACTTAAAAGGCATGTATGTTTGGGTATATTAGAATTACAGTTGCAGATAAATTACCTTTGAACTCATGTGATACATGATATCCCTGTTTACTGTTCTTGAATATTTCTTGGCTGCATACCTCTAAGAATCCCACTACAAGAAGCTGTATCTTGGAAATGATCATTTACCTATTATTCCATCTTAAAAATGTTTCAATCTACTATGCATCAGATAAGGACTGATAACCAGAATATATAAGGAGCTCAAACAGTTTACCTGTAATAAACAAAAAAAAAGATGAACCCAATTAAAATATGGGCTAATGTGCTGGAAAGACAACTCCCTAAAGACATATGAACAGCCAACGAGCCTATGAAAAACTGCTCAACAATCCCTCATCATGGGGGATGCAAATCAAAACTACAATGAGATACTATCTAACCCCAGTCAGAATGGCTAAGATGAAATAAATAAATAAATAGATAGATAGATAGATAGATAGATAGATAGATAGATAAGTGCTGGCAAGGTTGTGGTGAAAATGGAACTCTGCTACATTGTTGGTGGAAATATAAATTAGTACAACCACTGTGGAGAACAGTACGGAGCTTCCTCAAGACCTACAAATAGAACTACCATATAGTGCAATTCCTTTGCCAAAATAATGATGTGCAACAGTGGAGTAGGAGGCATTTCACTCCCTGACCCCAAAATATATTCTAAAGCTGTGATAATCAAAAAGGCATGATAATGGCACAGAAACAGCTATGTGCACCAATAGAACAGAAAAGAGAACTCAGAAATCAACCCCAAAACATATATAGCCAACTGGTTTTTGACAAAGGGAATCAGTTAATCCAGTGGAGATAAGAAAATCTGTTAGCAAATGATGCTGGAAAAACTGGAAATCCACCTGCAGAAGGATGAAACTGGACCTCTATTTCTCACTACTAACACAAGTCAAATGAAAACGGTTCAAAAATATAAACCTAAGGCCTGAAGTTATAAAACTACTAGTGGGTAATGCAGGGGAAATTCTTGGAAACATTGGAGCAGGCAAAGACTTCTTAAATAAGTTCCCTAGAGCTCAGGTAATAATCCCCAAAAAAGACAAGTAGAATTACATCAGGTTAAAAAGCGTCTGCTCATCAAAAGAAACAAAAATTAGAATGAATTGGCAACCCCTGGAATGGGAGAATATATGTCTCTACTATGTCTCAGATAAAGGACTGATGACCAGAATATTCAGGGAACTCAAGTGGCTTATCAGGAAAAAAAAAAAAAAAAAGTGAAAAGATGTGCCAATGAGATGAACAAACAACTCTGTAAGGAAGACATATGAATCGCCAAAAAGCCTATGAAAAAATGTTTATATAGGGGAACCAGCAGTTAGCGTAATGGCTATGTCGCTGGACTCCCACATAGTCGACCGCGGTTCACGTCCCGGACCCGGTGGCTTAAAACTCACGCCGGGTGCGTGTGCGTGCGTGCCCAGGATCCTGAGAGGGGAATGGAGGAGAAGGGATTGCGGCGTGACCACCCCCCCTGGGGGGTGATTTCTCGCTTTCTGTCTCTATATCTCTCTCTGTCTGTCTGGCGAGCGCACGCACCCTACAGTGAAAATCTCTCAAAAAAAAAAAGTTTATATAAACAGTACAGCTCCCATGGAGAACAATATGAAGGTTCCTCAAAAACCTACAAATAGAACTACCATATTATCTGGCAATTCCACTACTTGGTGTTTACCCAAAAGATAGGAAACTGCTCTGTCAGAAAAGTACTTGCATGTCTTTGTTTATTAAAGCACTATTCACAATTGCTAAGACATAGAACCAGCTCAAATGTTCATGTATAGATCAATGGATTGAAAAAGTGTGAAACATATACACTACGGAATTCTATTCATTCATAAAATCAAAACCCTGGCATTTGATAGAAAGTGGACAAATATGGAAGATTTACTGCTAAGTGAATCAAGCCAGACTATGAAAGAGAGACATTGTATGTCACCCTTCAATAATATACAGAATATCAGCCCTCTGTGGCTGAAATTGAAAGATTGGAAGGTATAGAAGCAGGGAGAGCAATGATGATACTGAATGCAGTGAGGGAGAAGGGTGGGATAATGAGGGAGGGTGAGAGGTGGGGAACCAAGGGGAAGAAGAAGCAAAATCTTTAAGGGACCAAAAATGGAAAGGAATCTGTTGATTATAATGTATATGGTTTTATCTTTGACTGAATAGTGTATTCCTAATAAGAAAATTCATTTGGTATGCTGTAATGATACACAGTGCATTGAATGTAAAATAAATAGCTAAATAAGTAAAGAAGTCCAAAAGATTTTGAGGACAACAGTTATCCCCTCTGCACGCACAGCTACAATTTCACTTTAAGGTATACCTGTTTATAGACAGAGTGGAGGCATTTTCTTTATTTTACAAAAAATGTGGGTGTTCCTTTAGGAATCAGAAAAGCACTTTAGCAATGGAAATGCTGACTGTGAGCAGCCAAGTATACACTTCATATTGGTTCAGTCTATATTTACTGAGTCCCATCTCGGACTAGCCCTTCAAAGCTACACGACCGCTTGTAAAACACATTATTCCAAGTAGAGATTTGAAAAGAATTAAGTGCTCAAAACTGCTCTTGTAACTATTAAAGATCCTATATAAATACATTTCAGAAACTTGCACTCATGTATTCCCACATCAACTCTGAAGCATATTTTTTATGTTGAGCAAAATACTTAAGACATGGAAATTTATGATATTCTTAAGCTCCTAGAAACAGAAAGTGACTAAAGATTGGTGAGAAAAATCCCAAATATAATAATACTTACATATTCAGTGATGAACACAGCCTATCCTTAGTGACAAAATACGTATTTATAACTGTTCCATTATTGCCTGTGGAATTTCTGACTCCTTAAATGCAATGTCTCCCAAAGGACCACCTGGAGACTATTTGAAAAATGTAGATTTTGAAACTGACTGATAGAGCGGGACAGTAAACCCTCAATATAGAATCAGTGATTTTTTACATTACCCATCCTAAGAGATTATGATCATTAAATATGGAATAGCAAGTTTTAGAACAGTACTGTAAGTTAAATCTAAAATGCCTAGTGACATATGTTTCCTAAAGTTTTTAAACGTGTTCCTTCTTTATTTTATTGAAATTAAGGCATTTTAAAAGATCAAATGTGAAATGATGACTTTCTACCGCAATCAAATGGGAAATGCATATGAATTACAGATGTGGTTGGCTATGTTTAGCGGGCCATGGTTTTCCACTCATACCTATTTTGACAAGCAAATGAGGATACTCTGAGTAGTAACTCAGATCTCTTGAATTAGTCTTGAATGTGGACATGCATCTCTATGTGTAGGCACTCATTATTTGAGAATGAATGAGAAAGTTGATTGTCTACGAAACTGTGTTTATACAAGCAAATGTTGGTCTAGGAAATCTAGGGATAAATTTATTTATAAGAAATATAACTGATGGGCCAGCAGGTGGTATGGTGGTTAAATCACTGGACTCTCACATGGCTGATTGCAATTTGAGTACCAGACCAGGTGACTTGCGCTCGCTCTCTCTCTCTCTCTCTGTGTCTTTCTCTGTTCAAATATAATAATAATCATAACAACAAAAAATAAATTATTGTTTAAAAAAAGAAATATAAGTGATAAGATGTTACCCTGTCAACTTAATTTTTTTCCTCTGTGTGGTACACATTTCAAAGAGTTAACATTTTAAAAACAAAGCAAATGTATCTTTCCAAAGGTTCAAGGGCTTTTAAGTGGCATTTTAATTTGTATATTAAAGAGAGTCAAGATTTTTGCTTAGTAAAGTTGGAAAAAAAAAAAGTTTAAGAGATTCTCAAGTAAAAAGGTATAAAGATGAAAGCTTTTTTTGAGGAATTGCTATATTGTTTTCCTTAATCATTATACTAACTTACAATCCCAGTGACAGTGTGTAAATTATCCATTTTCTCAACATTCGCGTCAGTACTTGTTATCTTCTGTGATTTTGATAATAGCCATTCTAACAGGTTGAAGTGATCTCATTATGGTTTTGACTACCATTCCTATGATTAGTGATACTGAATCATTTTTATTTAATATTCTGTTGATCATTTGTATACCATCTTTGTAGAAACATATATTTAAGTACTTGGCCTATTTTTTAATTATATTTTTTGTTTTTGTTTGTTTGTTTTTGCTATTGAGTCGACTGAATTCCTTATCTATTTTGCATATAAATCCCTTGTCAGATGTACAATTTACAAATACTTTGGTCAAAGGATAAAAAGTCTCATTTATGTAGGATGAATAAGTTCAGAAAATTAAATGTACATCATAGTGGCTACTATATTGCACACTTAAAATTTATTGAGACCACAGATATTAAGTATGCTCATCACACACACTAAATGTAACTCTGTGAAATGATATATACCTTAATTAGCTGGATTATGGTAATTATTTTTAAATGTATGTGTATATGAAAGTGTCAGATTAAGTACACTGACATACAATTTTTATTTGACAAGTGTATCTCAATAAAGCTGGAAAAGTAGAAAATTCAAATCAGTTTTTGAGCTCATAGTGCAGTTTGATTGGAGCAATGCAGTTTGATTGGAGCAATGTTTATGTTGGCAATAGTTTGAAGGAAAATATTGTACTAAGTATGAAACAAACAAAAACAAACTACTTAAAATTTTAAATAATTTCCCTAATAAAATCTTACTTCATACTATTTGGTGAGAGTCATCACCATATTTAATACTAAATGAATTATAAAGTAGCCAAATAATGGAGTCACAAATAAAACAGATGGCATGCTCTATCCAAAATTTTCATTATAGTCATTGCTTGGAAGCAGCACCTTACTTTTTGAAAAATTCTAAAGTCTTTAGAAATAAAAAATTGATCACTAGCTAGGCTTTTAAGCTTTGTCACCTTAACAAACTCTTAGAGAGCTCTAGAGGGACAGCCTGAATTTCACTGAGAAGAAACAGAATTTGTCTCCAATTTAGATATATACTTGAAATGAATGAAAGAAAAAATATTGCAGAAAAATAAAAAGATTTTCTCTTCATCATTTAAAGAAACTATGAAATAAAAAATTCAGTCTAACTTTCACTAGATATATGCAAATGTGACAGAATGACCTCTATGATTCGCTAAAACATAACGTATCAACGTAGAATAATGTAGCTAGTATATCCCCAAATAAACTGCCATGAAGTTCAGAGTAGTAAAATTGTGGTACTCTGACCAACAAATTCAAGTATAAGAATTTTACTGTTTTTGATTCTGAGGACAGACAGGATTTAGAGAGTCTAAGTGTTTTCTATGAGTGTGGTACAGATGTGAAAAACGGTGATTGCTTGTGTTTTGGTCAAATGGCAAAGGAATTTCAAACATTTCCAATAGAGTACCCTTGAAGTAAATCAGAATGGTGAATGATCTAAACACATAAGATTCCTATTCCCAAGTATAGTGGCAATAGCTTTAGTCTTCCTTCCTCAAACATAATTTATCCTTTACTTCATATCAAAGGAGGTATAGCCAAACCATTCTCCATAAAATACAATTTTAGTCTAATATCCCATGCAATAAGTGTGGCTTAGTATCTATTACTAT
The DNA here is from genome assembly GCF_000334495.1 of Tupaia belangeri chinensis. Classification (NCBI taxonomy): domain Eukaryota; kingdom Metazoa; phylum Chordata; class Mammalia; order Scandentia; family Tupaiidae; genus Tupaia; species Tupaia belangeri. Next base: position 1,643,039 of record NW_006199080.1, read on the forward strand.
TTTTCTCATTTTTAATGGGTAAATGTCTTTACAAGTTAGAAAATGACAAGAAATTACAGAAATTATTTTTCTATACAGACAGGTGTTGTGGTGCTTAAGGCACCGGACTCCCACATGGCAAACCACGGTTCAAGTCTTGGACCTGGTGACTTGTTTTCTCATTTCCTCTCTCTCTCTGTCTCCCTCTGGTCAAATGAAAATAATAATAATAAATAAACTTGTACAGGTAATTCTTTAAAAAATAAATTATTTTTCTCTATCTTCTGACTCTAGGTGAAAATATATAGGTAAAACCATTATGTTTTTACACTCCGAGGACCAGGACAGAAGAGGAGACTGCAAAGAGACAGGAAGGGATCAAATAATAATAAAGATTTTTCTTTAACATTACAGACATTAAAACACCATTTTTCCACTCTCATATGAAAATTCAAATGACATATTATTATGATGGCAAAATTTCATTGCTTGAACATCTATCCAAGTGCCAGGATGAAATCTTTTTTTACCAGATAGTTAATTATTTTTTATTATAGTGTTTAGTTTATTTTTTTAAATATTAAGAAAAGAAGTAGGTCAGTATACTTATAAAACACATGAAAAGAACAGGGAACTAAATGAGGGCATAATTAGAAATTCTTTTTTTACTGTAGACAGTGATGAAGATAACTGACCAATGAAAATTATACTAAACTTATATTTGTATTTAAATTATTAAACTTTTTAATTTTTTAAAAGTTCTCTAATTTGAGAATTTTAAATAATTTGGCTATATTAGCACTCTAATATATGTACATAAAATTTAGTTCTCATCTATTTCTTAAAATTGTGAATTATTTACTATTTTTCTCATTTTTAATGGGTAAATGTCTTTACAAGTTAGAAAATGACAAGAAATTACAGAAATTATTTTTCTATACAGACAGGTGTTGTGGTGCTTAAGGCACCGGACTCCCACATGGCAAACCACGGTTCAAGTCTTGGACCTGGTGACTTGTTTTCTCATTTCCTCTCTCTCTCTGTCTCCCTCTGGTCAAATGAAAATAATAATAATAAATAAACTTGTACAGGTAATTCTTTAAAAAATAAATTATTTTTCTCTATCTTCTGACTCTAGGTGAAAATATATAGGTAAAACCATTATGTTTTTACACTCCGAGGACCAGGACAGAAGAGGAGACTGCAAAGAGACAGGAAGGGATCAAATAATAATAAAGATTTTTCTTTAACATTACAGACATTAAAACACCATTTTTCCACTCTCATATGAAAATTCAAATGACATATTATTATGATGGCAAAATTTCATTGCTTGAACATCTATCCAAGTGCCAGGATGAAATCTTTTTTTACCAGATAGTTAATTATTTTTTATTATAGTGTTTAGTTTATTTTTTTAAATATTAAGAAAAGAAGTAGGTCAGTATACTTATAAAACACATGAAAAGAACAGGGAACTAAATGAGGGCATAATTAGAAATTATTTTTTTACTGTAGACAGTGATGAAGATAACTGACCAATTAATATTATACTAAACTTATATTTGTATTTAAATTATTAAACTTTTTAATTTTTTAAAAGTTCTCTAATTTGAGAATTTTAAATAATTTGGCTATATTAGCACTCTAATATATGTACATAAAATTTAGTTCTCATCTATTTCTTAAAATTGTGAATTATTAGAATTATGATAATAATATAGGGAAGAGCAAAGTGAATCTTCATATGATTAGGGCATATTATCTTGTGTGTTTGGGTTAGTAATATAAAAGAATGAGATTTTTTTTTTTTTCTGGCTGGACATCTGTCTGGGTCAATAAATTGCAGAAACATAGTTAAATATGTACCATCTGTGAAAACGTCTGCCTTGTATAATTAGCAATATTGCATTTAATAAACACTCAGTAAGTTTGGCAATTTCTCCTTGTATGAATGATATGCAGAAAGGTTACCAAATTATTATCATTTTATGATTTTGATTTGACCTCTCTTGATGTAATAGATCATCACTGATGTTGCTATAGATCATTATTTTAATTATAATATAAGAACGTTTCAGTTATTTATCTGTTTGGAAAACTACTTATTCACAAACAGTTGCTAGCACAAGGCTAGTATGTATTGGATGATATTTATTACTGCAGTAAATAGCAGTAAGACATACCAAGAAGAGCAATGCCAGTACAGTGCTACACAAAAGAAGAGCAACTGAAATATGCATCAAATGGGAAATATTTTCTTATTGAAAATAAAATACCCATAGATGTCTGAATAATCTTATAATAGCTGATGTTTATTAATTTTAAGCAATGTAATATCTATTTTAAAAGATTGGATAAGAGACATGATCAAATCTAGAGAAACATTCAGTTGCACAGCAATAAAACATTTTGTTAGGCTGACCCACTTGGGAGGGTTCGAAGTTTGTTTCCAGAAGCTTGTCTGAATATGCCCGGCATTTGCATGAACATGCAGGGGGCTGACTGAAGCTGAGAGTAGATTGGAGCATCAAGACTGTTGGGACTTCTCTCTCTCTCTCTCATCATTCTTGTTCATGGAAATAAATAAATTGAAACACACAAAAGCAAACACACACACACACACACACACACACACGGAATAACTCTGTTGTCTGGTGATTAAGGCAGTCACAACATGGTCGACTGCAGTTTGACTCTCAGATGGGTCACTTGAGAAACACACTGTGTGCATATGCATGCCTACTCAAATCCTGAGGAGGGAGAGATGGAGAAAGAATTGTAGCATGATCATTCCCCATGGGGTGGAAGGGGGGTAAAGTAGAGAGATGTTTTTTCCTCTCTCCTTATCTCTGTCTTTCTTTTTCTGGAAAATTTACATTTCCTCTAGCCCCTTCCCAAAATAGATCTAATCTAAAATAATTTCCTTAACTTTACATAACGTTTAGTTTTATCTCAATACGTTTCTTTTAAATGGATTACAAACAGAGGAAATAATTTATACGTCATTATTTTGTACATAGGATGGAAATACATGCACTTGATTTTTTCACTCAAAGACAATTATGGTTTTAAGATTTTACTCTGAATTCATTTTAAACATGCAGAATATTTGCAAAACATAATACAGAGTTCACATACATTATGCATCCATCTCCCTCTAACAATTTATTTTACATAAACAAGGTACAAATAGTAAGATTTGAAATTGACATAGATACAACAGTATTAACTAAATCACAGATCTTTTTTGAATTTCACTGGTTTTTCCCCTAATGATCTTTTTGTTATTGTTCCAGGATCTAAGACAAAATTCCACATTGCATTTAGTTCCATTTCTCCTCAACCTCCTATAATTTATGTTTTCTTGTCATTCATGATTCTCCTTAACACTTTGTTAAAAGCTGGTTAATTATTTTGTAGTATGTTTCTCAATATGTGTTGGTCTGATGTAGTTCCATAATTAGATTGATGTTACACATTCTTGGCAAGAATACCACAAATCTGCAGTTTTCATTCTCATACATCATTCTTACTTATGGTATTCTTTGAGAACTTGATTAGGCTGATGTCTTTCACTTTTCTATAAATTACTTTTATTATTTTGTATGTGATAGATAGTATGTTGGGATAAGTATTTTGAGATTATTCTAATACCCCTTTTCTCCTAAAATTTTCCCACTAGTTTTAACATCCTTTGATTGACTGTGCCTGGAATGATTATTAATATGGTATTTGTCTTATTCACTTTGTATTTCCCTAATCTGTTTTGTATATGTCAGCCTACAGATTTTTTTAAAATTATATCTTTTCTTTTATATGTTTGACTGAATTATTTACTGATACCTATATGTATTTATGTCTTATCATCTGAGGAAGTAAGTATATACTTTTTCTCATGGATCATTTAAAAGATGTCTTGGAGGAACCCATTTGAATCCAGTAGGAAATAGTTGGGCAGGCTAAAGTTAGGATTACTATTTCTGATCTATAATTGATGGATATATTGGCATGTAAGTTTCTGAATAGAAATTTCAAAATTGAGGTGGAGAGTAACTGTTCAAATGGTCACCTACACGGGTGTTGAGAGAAACAACAATTAAAAACATGGAAAACTAGGACCAGTAGATGGTGCAATGGATACATTGCTGGACTCCCAAGTAATCGACAGTGGTTCAAGTCCCTGACCCAGTGACTTAAACTTCATGCCAGGCACATGTGCATGTCCAAGATCCTGAGAGGAGAATGTAGGAGAAGGGATTGTGGCATGACCATCTCCCCTGGGGGGTAATTTCTCACTTTCTGTCTCTCTCTGGCTCTCTAGCTAGTGCATGTGCCCCATAGCATAAAACTCTATTTTTTTTTTTTAATTAAAAATTTGGGACCAGCAGATGGCATAATGGCTACATCGCTGGACTCCCATGTGGTCGACTGTAGTTTGAGTCCCAGACCTGGTGGCTTAAACTCACATCAGGCATGTGTGCATTCATGCCCAAGTTCCTGAGAGTAGAATGAAAGAGAAGGGATTGTGGCATGGCCATGCCCCCTGGGGAGGGATTTCTCACTTTCTGTCTCTCTCTCTTTCTGGTGAGCGTGCAGGCCCTATAGCAAAAACCTCTCCAAATAAAAAGTATCCTTTTTTGGGAACCAGCAGTTAGCGTAATGGCTATGTCGCTGGACTCCCACGTAGTCGACCACGGTTCGTGTCCCGGACCCGGTGGCTTAAAACTCACGCTGGGCGCGTGTGCGTGCGTGCCCAAGATCCTGAGAGGAGAATGGAGGAGAAGGGATTGTGGCGTGACCATCCCCCCGGGGGGTGATTTCTCGCTTTCTGTCTCTATGTCTCTCTCTGTCTGCCTGGCGAGCGCACGCGCCCTACAGTGAAAATCTCTCCAAAAAAAAAAAAAAAAAAGGATCCTTTTTTATCAATTCAGTCAAAATGAAAATGTAATAGGCAGTCATGGCTTGGGGATAAGAAGTTGCACAATATTATGTACTTATGTATATGTGTGTGTGTGTATATGTGTATATGTAAGCAGACTGTTACTGGTTACACAAATATTAAAAAATATTACATTTTGACATAATAATTCCTCATTGAAATGTCTATTCTTAGGAAAATATTAGGAATGTAAACAAAATCTTATAGGACTTCACGATTGTTGGTGAACATTTCTACTATGGCCATATTAACCTAAAAATTCAGATAATAGGGATTTTTTAAATATATGATTGTCCACAAGTGAAGCAAAATACTATGCAATCATTAAAATAGACATTCAAATTTTAATAACATGAGAAATGTTCCCAATACCCATATTTCCGCACTCACATCACACTATAAAGAGGCATTCCTTAGGAACTCTAATATAGAACTCCCACCCATCTGTGCACATCACTAGCTTTTTCTTCACAATGATTTTTATTTTTTAATTAACTTATTTTACATTCATTCACTACACATCATCACAACATACAAAATGAGATTTCCCATCCAGAATATACTGTATAGTGGCATAATCAATAATATTACTATAAATTTTATCATCAACAAATAATTTTCCTTTCTCATTTCTTATATATTTTGCTTTTTTTTATTCCCTTTTTATTCTTGATTCTCACCCTCTGACATTTCCCACCCTTCTCCCACACTGTGTGGTATCTACAGTTCCTTCCCATGTCTCTTTCTCCCCACCACACATTTTACTGATGTACAAAAAAAAGTCATTACTTTCAATAGCAAGTTTAGCTGAAATATACATATCTGTGAACACATGTCTTACTTTAGTTATAAAACTCAGTGAGTAGAATGAACATACTATAAAGCAGCACTACCTGAAGCTATATAACTTACTGTAGTCATTAAATAGGTATTTTTTAATATATTTTTTAATTTCAAGAAAAGCAGTTTTAGCTTTAATAAATTAAAATCACAAAATGTTAAGAGAAACTTGTTTAAAACTTAAAGCCACGGAAAAGGTTAAAATTCTTTTGAAATAGTAGATAGATGAACCTATCAACAGCTCAAGAGAATACCAAGAAAACCCTTAAATCTGGAAAACAAAGCATAAGAAAAAAAATCAGTCATGTTTTAGTCAAAAGCCATAAATTCTATTTTACCATTTTATACTCATGTAATTAATCTCTCTTCTTTTGTGGTCCAATCTTTCCCATTAAATTCTGGAAGTTAACATTCAGTTCTGGACTTGTCCCTACCATTAAGTTGGCCATTTTCTTGGTTGTATTTTGGACTCTTATTTATGTGTGTCTGTCTTTAGTTTTCCTGGTATAGCAGTCCCTTCAGAACTTCTTGGTTACCGTTTTATCATTTTGTTCTCCCATATGGATATTTATGTATTGTTTACTCTCTGTCTTGCACACTGGGATATGAGTCCATGACAGCAATGCATTTTTTTTTTTCTTTGTCAATGTCGTAGTCTTCGTGTCAAGAACAATGCCTGACATACTCTAAGAGCTCAATAAATATTCTCAGCATGAAGAAATTGTGCATAATTATATATAGTTACACATCAACTATGCAGCGACAGCCATAGAATACTAGTGACATACACAAAATGCCATTAGTAATTATGCCAGAAATTTGAAGTTTTAAGCATTTATTTCATCACACTTATCTCGAGATATAAAAAAAATTTCTATAACACGAATGAACACTATTGTTTAGATAGAACTTGTAAAGTTATAACTAAAAATAAAATAAATTATTCTGATAGAAGTGTGGACAAAGGCACTTTGGAATCTATTATGAAACTGTTGAAGTTCATCCAATTGAAAAATCCTCAAAGCATGAACTATGGACTGACATAAACCAGAAGAATTTGAAAGTATTTTTTTTTCATGCTAACATAACTACATAATGTAATGCAGAATCAGTGGTTGGGAAAGTGGTGCTTCTTCAAGCTTTCCAAAATGTCCCCAAACACTTTGGACATTCCTTTATCATAGACTACAAGAGATGAGGACCAGGCAGAGAATGGCAGCCTGAGCTGCCATGGACATGGCATTCCATGGACATCAAAATTATTGGGATTTTTTTTCCCTTTATATTTCTCTTTCTAAACTCTACAAATGTGATCTCTTCTTACCACATTTGGATAGTTTAAAACAACAACAACAGGGTCCTTATGCCATGGTCTACATTAAGGATCAGAGGCCAAGTGCCCAGCATGTGCAGGGAAACATTGGGACCCAAGCCCCAGGACTATCCCAGGTGACTCCAGCACCACAGAGCATGGTGTTTCTGCTGTGACCCCACAGCTGACTCTTGACACTCTTTACATCACCCTGATTAAACAATAAATACTGTTCAGTCATTTAGAAATTGATCTATGGGATATTACTTCAACTATTTTTTTTTTCTTTTTTTGCAGGTTTCTACCTTAAGGTGCATGTGCTTGCTGGAGAGAAAGAGAGTGAGAGAGAGAGAGAGAGAGAGAGAGAGAGGCATGGGGGGGGGAAGCAAAGTGAGACATTACCCCTCCTAGCAGAGATGGCCACTGGCAATCCCTTCTCCTCCATTCTCCTCCTGGGATCTTGGGCATGCTAGCACATGTGCCCAGTGTACGTTTCAAGCCACTGGGTCCAGGACTTGAACCACGATCAGCCATGTGGATGTCCAGTGATGCAACCACTATGCTATCTGCTGGCCCCTGAACTATGTTTTAATATATTTAATGCACTATTTCAAGTCAGGTCATTTCCTGTGAGTTATTTTTTAATTTATTAGTGAGAAAGAAAATATAGTGGGAAAGTAATGGGTAAAATTCATTTGTATATACAAATAAGGATAAGAGTTTAGTTTTCCAGCAATATATTATTCAGTAAGTAGCATAAGGCGAGAATAGCTTGGTTAAAAGCCACATGAATGAGACACTGCATTAACACACAGCAACATTGTAATTTGTCTAAAGCAAGATCTAATTGTAAGAATTAAATTTCTCTCCATTTTTATCTGTTTTGATAACATACATAGCAATGTCTTTTACTTGACTGTATTTATGATGGGAAAAACAATGTTATATACTAAAAAGATATATATTAATTAAAAGAAAATTTTAAAATTTTGCCCCTACTTTAATGTATACAAGTTCACACAAAATATTTTGATAGTTATTTGGTTAGTAAAATATACCCATTAACCTATACCGTAATCAATAAATGATTACATTTTGATTTCACCATCAAAATTTCACTTGCAGGCCTAAGCATGGTGACGCAATCAAGCTCAAGGTTATGCAATGCTGGAAGCCCTGTGGAAGATGAGAGTTTGGCTCTCGGCTCTACCTACATATGCTCATGGTGCTTGGCTGGATCAGAAAGACTATGGGATGACCAGGTCAAGAAATCCTGCCGAAGGTTTTCACTCTCTCTCATGAAAGACAGAATCTTAACAACAACAACAAAAATCTACTTGAAAATTATGCTCTTATTAGCAAGCTGGTTCAAGGTAGCTATAGGTAAAAAAAAAACACTAAGCTTTGTAGCATACTATTACATCAGATTTCTGCTACAGAAATCTATAGACATGTAAGAAATTCTGCTTTTCCCCACACAATGTAACCTATGTTTTTATAAAGATGTTAAGCATGTCTACAGATGATTAAGATAGAAACTGCTTGTGTACAAGGTCTGCAACCTGAAAGTATTGGTTACCACATGGAACACATTTCTATTTGAACGTCTTATTAGACACGTATCTGACAGATCCTTGTCCACAAAGGAAATGTTAGTTTGAAATGTTATTTAGAAACCTCCTATCCATAATGTGAGATTTTCAAAAAGCAAAGTAAGAATAGAGAACTGTCAGCACAGCCATCATTGGTAGGGAACAAAATATTTAAGGCACAAAATAAATATGCCATCAAGAATGCAAAGATTTCTGAGGTGCACTGAAGTATAAGGAAATTTCCTCTTCCAAAGACTTCAATAGTTTCCATAGCAAATTAACATATCTCATTACTGGCAATGGTTTACTTTCAAATGTAATTGATATTGCTCATGGTTTACAGCCAGCTATACTTTCATTGTGTCATAGCTGCTGCATATAATGACATTCGGCAAGGATACCACTGACACTAGTACTTTGTCTTCCATAACAGCACTCAGGGGCATATTTTTAACACAGAATGAATCAGAGAATCACACCCATAACTTTGGGAATGTGATGCTGAAAATTGATTCCACTGAGTTCTATCCAGATGTCTCCTCACTCATAACCTAGAATAATTTATTGAGAGAAGCCATTCACATTTATGAACTGATTATTTTGTTGAATCATAAATTAACATAGCAATAAAAGATGAGTAAACTTAGAAATATGTGATCCTTTCTTAAAAGAAATTTAAAACCAGACTTAAAGTTGAAAAATATTAACACAGTTGATAAGCCATGCAATTACCCAGAACAGTTGAGGAGAAGTAGCATATGATGCTATATGCCAAAAGGGCATGAATCAGCTTTAACTGGGACTGCAATAAATTTATGAGTTAACTGAGTATTTACTTTTGCAGCATAAGAATAAAAAAATATTCTATATAAGGAGATAGCGACATGTACACAAGACATGGATTTTCAGAGTATCTAAAACATTCTTAATCTTTTTAGAAATTAGAAATGTTAAAATAGCAGGGCCAGCAGATGGCATGATAGTTAAAGGCACTGGCTTTCACATGACTGACCGCAGTTCGAGTCCTGGACATGGCGGCTTGTTTTCTCCCCACCCCCGACTCTGTCCCTATCTGGTCAAATTAAAACAAATAACGTTAAAATAAAACAATTCTTTAAAAAATGTTAACAGCAATTTCATATTATGAACAAACTTTGGATGCAATATTTACCTATCAGATTGCACGATTAGAGGGAAATTTGAAATCTATCTATTCTTTCAAAAATACTCACTATATCGGGACCAGCAGTTAGCATAATGGCTATGTCGCTGGAATCCCACGTAGTCGACCGCGGTTCGAGTCCCGGATCCAGTGGCTTAAACTCACGCCGGGCGCGTGTGTATGCGTGCCCAAGATCCCGAGAGGTGAATGGAGGAGAAGGGATTGTGGCGTGACCACCCCCCCTGGGGGGTGATTTCTCGCTTTCTGTCTCTCTGTCTCTCTCTGTCTGGCTGGCTAGCGCATGCACCCTATAGCAAAAACCTCTCCAAAAAAAACTCACTATAGAACTATAGTCAGCTAAGCATTTGACCAGATACCTGCGTGCATCAAGGAACAAAAGATGGATGATATCTAAAATGATCTCCCTTTAATGAGTTTTCATTGTCTCAGTTTTGGTGGAACTTGGCAATAGATCATTTAAATATAAAATACATAAAATATATAGAATATTGAAGGGTGATATGTACCTTGAAAAAACAGCCAGGCGGTCAGCAGTGGTGTGGTAGTTAAGGCAGTTAATTCCACATGGCTGACTGTGTAATTAAAGTACCAGATTTGGTGGGCTTGTGCATATGTGGGCACTTGCATGTGTTCTATACAGGATACTTGTGCATGCGTGCCCAAAAATCCTGAGAGAATGGAGGAGAAAGGATTGCAGTGTGGCCATTCCATTTGGGAAGTTTTTTTTCTCACTTTCTCTCTCTCTCTTCTGACTTTTTCCAGTGAATGCATCCACCCCATAAATTTATTTTTAAAAATAAAAGAAGGGGGGCAGTAAATGATGAAGCAGTTGGATAGCTGGACTACCACGTGGCTGACTATGGTTCGATTCCTGGTTATGGTGGCTTGAAAATCACACTGGGTGGGACCAGCAGTTAGTGTAATGGCTATGTCGCTGGACTCCCATGTAGTCAATAGCAGTTTAAGTCCCAGACCCAGTGGCTTAAATTCATGCCAGGCACGTGGGCGTGCGTGCCCAAGATCCCAAGAGGAGAATAGAGGAGAAGGGATTGCAGCATGGCCATCCTCCCTGGGGGTTGATTTCTCTCTTTCTGTCTCTTTGTCTCTCTCTGCCTTTCTGGCAAGCATATGTGCCCTATAGCAAAAACCTTTCCAAAAAATAAACAAATAAATAAATGAACAAAAAGAAAAAAAAAAAAACAGAAAGAAAATCATGTTGGGCATGTGTGCATGCCTGCCCAGGATGTCAGGAGGACAATGAAAAAGAGGGGATTGTAGCACGGCCATCCCTCCAGTGAAGATTTCTAACTTTCCCTTTCACTGTCTGCCTCTCTCCCTGGTGAGTGCATATGCCCTAAAAGGGGAAGATCTTTAAAAAAATAAAGCAAGGAAGAAAGAGAGAGAAAGAAAGAAAGGAAAGAAAGAGTCATGTGAGGATTAAGGGATATTAAAAGAGAGACATTGGAAGTTGCCTTCTTAAATAGTGGGTTCAACCAAGTTCTCAGTAAAAATGCAACATCTGAGCAAAGATTGAAATGGGGATGTGGGCCACATGTATATCTGTGGAAACCGGTTCATGCAGAGAGAATAGTTGGGACAAAGTCCCAAAGGCAGTCATAAGCCTGGCATGTTCCAGGAGTATAAAAGATCCCTATGTTTCTGTAAGTGACACAGAATCAGGGTGACAGCCAGAGTTTTCCATAGAGATGGAATAGGTGGATAGATATGCAAGAGACCTTTAAAAAGCTCATGAAAATACTATGATATATAATATTATATATTTTAAAATTATGCATGGATTTCAAAAAAAATTTGCACCAATTTATGCTCATATTTTATTCCAGTTTTCCATAAACTTATAAAGTCCCCTCACACAGACATATATGAAAGTGGATATGTTAGGGAATTGACACCATTGTAGATATTATATAATATTTTTAAATTATGCATGGATTTCAAAAAAAATTGCAGCAATTTACGCTCATACTTTATTCCAGTTTTCCACAAACTTATAAAGTCCCCTCACACAGACATATATGAAAGTGGATATGTTAGGGAATTGACACCATTGTAGAAGAGAATATGTCACAGGACAGACTGTCTGCAAGCTGGAAACCCTGGGATGCTGTTAGTGTGAATTAGTCCACATCTGAAAGCATGAGAACCAGAGACGACCATGGTGTGATTTTCGGTCTAAGATCAAAGGCTTGAGAACTGGAGAGGAGAATGGGAGAAATGCTGCAAGACCTGTAGTCTGAAAGCCAGAGAGTCTGGCATTCTGATGGGCAAGGGCAAGAGAACAGTGTCCCAGCTCAAGGACTGAGAGAGAGGAAATCAGGTTTCCTCAGACTTTTTGTTGTATCTGAGCCTTCATCTGATTGGATGGTGCTTACTCACCTTTAGAGTAGATATTCCCTATTCTTTCCATTGACTCCCACACCAATCTCCTCTGGCAACACGCTCACAGACACACCCACAAATAACGTTTTACCAATTTTCCAGGTATTTCTTAAGCCAGTCAAGTTGACACCTATAATCGAACACTATGGTTGGTATGGATGGTATGAGACAGAATCAGAAAGGTAAGAGAAACATTAATACATTGGATCTTAAAAATAATATAACTCTTCTTCATTAAGTGAGGAGCAAAAGACTAGCCTGTCCTGACTTATATTTGCAAAGGTGTTTTGACATGCTTGTAATGCAAAAGATGCAGGAAAAAAATGTTAGAAACATGGTAATAACTCTCAGTGTTACTTACTGTTCCATGTAGAACACTTGGTAGCAGCAATTGAAGTGTTGAAAATGATCAGGTACTAGTTGCAGTACATTTTGAGGATTTAACAAACAGATTTTGCTGAGACTGAACATGCAGTATGAAGTGGATCATGATGACGGCAATTCCAGCACAGGCAATTGCAAGTATTGCCATTGCCTGAAAGGATCAGATTATAGATGGAGAAAAGCAAGAGTTTGGATTGAGAAACACTGAATTTGAGATGTCCAATAGTCACATGAGTAGATTGTTGATAAGTATGTAGTTACATAGTCTGTATGGATTTGGTCAACAAGACCTGGACTCTTGATAACACATTTAAATGTCAGGATATATGTGGCATTGAAAACCAGATGTTGGAATCACTAAGGGAGAAAATATAGACATACAATATATAAGGTCTAGTTCTACTGAAATGATGTTTGTAAATCAAAATACCACTTCTTATAGTTCTTTGTTTGAAATTACAAAGAAATCCAAGTAAATGGAGTGATGCTATTTGATTATACTGGAAAATACCTAATATTGAATAAAAATGCCGCCACTTCATATGGAAATCATTATATATAAGTTATTCCATTGGAGTTTCAGTTTGGATTTCTATGAGTTAAGAAATATTAATTTTTTAAGGAATCATTTTTAAACTTTATTTATGTATTTATTTAAATTTAACCAGAAAGGGACAGAGCAAGAAAGAGAAGGAATGTGAGAGAAGGAAAACAAGAAAGCAAGCTACCAGGTCTGGGACTTGAACCACGGTCAGCCATGTGGGAGTCCAGTGCCCTTAACCACCATACCACCTGCTGGCTCCAAGAAATAGAATGTTACAGAGGGTAACTAAAAAGGTAGCAAGAGTAAGGTAAGATCATTTCATAAGGAGCTTCATATAGATTGACTATGTTGAAATACAACACTGATAAATTTAAATGATAAACAACATTGTAGAAAGTAAGGATTCTTAAGAACTATAATTACAGCAATCTAAAATAATACCTAATTTTCACATTAGCATAAAACAATAACTGCAATAATAATGATTGCTAAAATTTAATATATACTAATGTTTTCATTTCCTACTCATCACAATAGCAATCAATAGAAACATTAAAAGAAACATGTTAATGAATTAGAATATGAATATTAAATGTATCAATACAAAATGTATATATGTATGTTGTGTTAAGCAGGATTTATATTTATAAAAAATTATTTAAAATAAATATTTAAGGGACCAGCAAATGGCGTGATGGTTAAGTCACTGTACTCTGACATAGTTCAAGTCTAGGACTATAGTTCAAGTCCTAGACCCAGCAGCTTAAACTCACATCGGGTACATGTGTGTATGTGCTCCAAAATTCTAAGAAGAGAATGGAGAAGGAGTTGTGGCATTGCCATCCTTCCTGAGGGGTGATTTCTCGCTTTCTGCCTCTCTGTCTCTCTCTGTCTCTCCAGCAAAAATCTTTCTCTAAAGCAAAGCAAAACAAAACAAAAACTAATATTTCTTTCATGAACAGGAGGGTTTGGGAATTAGAGACAATGTAGAAAGAAGGTGAGAGAAGGACGAGTTGTAAGGAAAGAAATTAAGGAGAAAAATAGAGAGGTAAGACATTTATAAGATGCAGAAATGGATTATTATCTGTTGATAATAATGTCTTTTGTATCCTCAACTGGACCAGTGTAAAATGTATTCTTGTCAGGTAAAATCAATTTACAAACTAAATGATGTAGTGATTAAAGGTATAAGTCAAAATAGTGACCAGCAGATGGTGGAATGGTTACGTCACTGGACTCCCACATAGTTGACTGTGGTTCCAGTGCCCTGGTGACTTAAAACTCACACCAGGCGCATGTGTGTTCATGTTCAAAATCCCAAGAGTAGAATGAAGGAGAAGGAATTGCAGGATGGCCATCACCCCATGGGGGATGATTTCTCACTTTCTGTCTCTCTGGCAAGTGCACATGCCCTATAGTAAAAATCTCTCTATAAAATAAATAAATAAATAAGTAAAAATTTACAAAAGTATAAACACAAATAAAGGAAAATATTTTAATTAATCCTGTTAGCATGATATTTTTATTTAATTTATTTGGATTTAAAAAAATCTTTTAATAGAAATTATGCTATTTTTCAAAAATATTTTGTTCTCTATTATCTTAATTTCTGGATATTGTATGGATTTTGTTGCAATTCAAATGCCATTTGTAAAATAAATAAATAAATAAAATGTTTATAAAAAGAACCTAGCATTCTCTAATTGACTGAAAAAGTTCAGTGTCTATATTTAGTGAATATTGAGTGCTAGAGCTGGAATTGGTACTGACGGAAAGATCTACTTATTTTTCCAAGTATCTGCTTTCCTAGAATTTTTTCTCAGGACTTTCTGTACTATTTATGTGATATCCAAGATTTCCACCACTATACAAAAGGGCAAAAGAGGTTGGTATAATCAAAGTCCCAAATATAAAAAAGAATTGAGACCTGAAATTTTCTTGTTCCTGTGAGCTTTCTTGTTAGCAAGAAGAAGGGTAGAGTTTTATTTTTTAAGGCTACATTGGAATTATTAAAATATTTAAATTTACCTTGTAACCCCAAATCTTTAGAGAAAAATCTATGGCATCTTACCCTACTTCCCAGACTATTAATGTAGAAATAACTAGAATTTATTCATCTCAAAAACATGGGCTTCTCTCCTCATAAGAATGCTGTCTTATTCTGCTAGCAATTATAAAGATATACTTGCTGTAAGTCATATGAATTATTATTGTGATACATGCTCTGAAAAACCAGGTGCAGAATAAACATCAGCCATGGCTGTCAAGTAATATAAAATAGAAGTACAATTAGCTATTACAAGAGAGCTTTTAGGGAAACTTTCCAAATAGAAAGCCAGTGCCTTGAATAACTTAATTAACTTCCTGTGGGATCAAATCCATCACTGTTAAGTGCCTGTCACATATAAGTATTGCCCATAGTAAGGCTCGATAAATGTTTTGTATTAATGCTGAAATTATTTATGCCTCTGTATTACAATATCTAGGGAACTAAAATATATTTGCTATATTAAAAAAGAACTTTTGTGATTGAACTGGCAACTACTGTGATATTAAAAGAAAACTAATATTGAAAGTGAAAATGGGAGGGGGATGTATTTAGTAGTTTGTTAGGTTTTAGAAACATAAAAACGTTTCCCTAGAATACTGTTGTCATCTTCAGATATCAATAAGAGGTGGAAATTTCTGTCCTGTTCTATAAATGCCTAAATAATATCTTATGACTACTTGAAGTTCAGCCTGAGAAACTGTAGAGTGGTTTCTGAGTCAGTCATGAATAAGTTCATTTATTTTATCCATTCATTTGACTAGAATTGAATTTCTGTAGTGTCCACAAATTACCTGTTTTAAGTAGGTGCCTTTCAAGATGAGCATTATAAATTTATTTCCCTAAAGAAGAGACAGAAAGTATTAACTAATAATACAAACTCAGGTTCATGGACTCCTAGCTCTGTACTCTTAAACTCTTCATCCTAATGAAGATCGAAAATGGAAAAGAGTGGTTTTGTATTCCAGAAGCATACCTGGGTCTGCTGCAACAGCTGATGTCTTGTATTACTGAGGTGCGTCATAGCTACAGGATACTTTGAGGGTGATAGGATTCATAATTAAGAATTATGAGATCAAGTCACTATGGCATTGGTTCAATAGAGTTTAGAATTTAGTTTTCTATGTTGTACTTAAAAGCAGTGAAACTTGATACAGCTTGGGCTATGTTGTCAAAATTGTGCTAATGAGAAGTACAACTTTAGGACAGCTTATATCTTGGTGGCCAAGGGAGCCTGCTGAGACATCACTGACCACAATTCAAATCCTGAACCTGGAGGCTTTAGGGGACATGTTAGGCACACATGTGTGCGTAGGATAGATCTGGAAAGGATGGAGAGAAGGAGAGGGGATTGGGGCATAACCATGCCCCATTAATGGGTGCTTTGTCTCTCACTCTCTTTTTTCCCCTCTCTCTTTCTCACTCTTTGAATATCTGTGGTGAGCACAACTACCCTCTGGCAATTAAAAAAGAACAAAAAATATATAACTGCTATATCTACTATCATGTGAAAAACGGTGGACATTTTACATTCACACGCAGAAATCTGGAACTCTGGACAAGTTTATAGGTTTATTGGTTGTATATGTCAAGCATCCCATCCTATGTAATTTACATTTTTATTTTATAATCCCAATTGTATTTTACATACAATAAACATTTAAGCAATATTTTCAACTCATGTTTTTCAGTACCTAAAATATGCCTGCATTTTATGTCTTTATTCTTAATATTTCAATATATATTCAGAACATATCTAGGCATCTTCCACTCTATTTTAATAAAAAGAGCAAAGAGAGTTAAGAAGTTTATTTAAATGACTCAGGACTACACTGGTAATAGCTAGTGAAGTAATTTGATTAAATATTTATTTATTTGAATGAAAAGCCAATGCCTTATTTTACTCATAAGGAGAATTTAGTGAATGTTATTTCTCCAAATCTGATGTGAATCTCTGAGCAAGAGTATACACTGCAGCATATTGGAATCTAGTTGGTCTTTAGAACATTATTCCGTATGGAGTCTAATATCAACATCTTTTCTGGTAAGGCTTTCTTAAAAAATATTTTTCTTACGTAGAAACAGTTTCTGTAAGTAGCATAGATGAGATGACCACAGAATCCCCTGACATTTCCAATTTTGAATGTATTAGAACATTTGCACATGAAATGCACTGCTAATCCAAAGCAATAAGAAAAGTTAATGCATTCAGCAGATGAAAACTTTTTTAGAAATCACTTTGAGCAGATCATGAGTAATACACAAAGTTTGTATGTGTGTTGAGCCTGTATTTTTGCTTTCGCCTTTGTGATATCAAGGCAATTTTATTGTCACAATACATATTACTAGTAGGAAAGGTACAGCTGACAACCTTACCTCAATAACTGAAACCAACTGGAAAATAGAAAAGAGGAATTAAATTATTCTGTTTCATTGATATAACCTTTCTACATTATCTTTATTTAATCCAACTTTCTCCCAGCTAAGGCAATATTTTCCAAGTATGTTAAATCTTCAGAGGTTTTTCCTCTTATAATGTAACATCCAGAAAGGCAGGGAAAAAAATGAAGGCAAGAATCAGCAATACAATTTTATACTGGTTTCTAGAAATAAAATGATTACTTTTTTGCATGCTCAACACTCTACTGAGCTTCTGATGGGCCATCAGCTATTCAGGAGTTGGAAACAAACAGAACACAAAGAAATGTGGCTCTGAAAAGAATATTCTATTATCCACTAGACATGTGTTAAAGAATTATTCAAAGATATTTAAATTGTCAGAAACTATTTTTTAGTAAAACAGGAATATTAACATCAGTGTCATAGTGTTGCTGTATTAACCTTTCAATTCTTTTTTGTAAAAAAAAAAACTCATAAAACTTGTAGTAAGCCTTCAATAAATGTAAGCAAACTGGTATAATGGCAAAAATTAATTATGCTACAGTTCAAACGTGTTTTTGAATTAACTGAATAGTAGGCATAGGTATAAAATGATGAACCATGTTTGAATTTATTCCTACAGAGTATGAGTTCGAGAACATGAAACCACTTCTACTTGCTGTTTGGGACATTATCACCCATTTGTGAGTAGGGGGATTTCTTACACGATAATTGAAGTGTTCTAAAGTAGACCAGGGATAGAAGGCAAACCAACTATTCTTATGATCTATACTCTTACGACAATATAAGACTACAATATGTCTGATTTTTTCAATATCAATAAAGAACCCTTATTTCCATAGAGGAGATATGGGAAAATGCAGAAAATAAATGTTTTTTTTGACAGTTATTTCAAAGAAGAAAATAATTTCTCAATTTTGAGGGTGACTGACAACAAAGAAGAGGTAGCCTAGTACCATAGTTGAAGTCCCTGGAGTCACACTTCATAGGTTCGACCACAGCCCAGCCATATATTGGTGGGTGACCTCTTGTAAGTCTCAAATTCAGTTCACGTAAGAATAAAAGAAGTCTACATTTGTATAACACTCAGAACAGAGCATGACAGGAAAAGTGATTTCATCTGCAGCTAATATTTTTCTATATCTCAGTGAACTACAGTTTGTATATAATTGTAGCATGTAAATATAAATGACAGAATAATTTCTTTTACTTGGGGAAAAAATTGGTTAACTTCACAAAATCAGTGAATAAGAAGAAAATTATAAAGAACGTTAATCAGTGAAGCCAAATGTTTTAGTATATACATTTAAGCTTAGGAATTCTTAGCACTAGGCCATAAAATAGTTATGTTACTCAGAAGTTAATCTGTACAGGAAAAAAACAAAAAACAAACAAACAAAAAACTAGAGCCAGCATATGCCATAGTGGTTAAAATGCTGAACTCCATCATGTCTGACCATAGTTCAGGTCCTGGACCTGGCAGCTTGAAACTCACACCAGGCTTGTGTGTGTGTGTGTGTGTGTGTGCGTGTGTGTGTGTGTGTGTGTGTGTGCGTGTGTGTGTGTGTGTGTGTGTGTGTCCAAAATCCCAAGAGGAGACTGAAGAAGAGATTGCAGTGTGGTCATCCCCTGTGGTGGAGGGGAGTGGTGATGATTTATCGCTCTCTATCTCTCCTATGAAATAATGCACCCTATAAAAAAAAAAGTCTCTTAAAAAAAAAAAAAACTTTAATAGGATCCTGGCCAGCTTGAGTTTAAATTGATTCTATAGAGAAATAAATAGAGATATGTGTACAGTTGAACGTTCTTAATATGAAAATAAGAAATGTACAATACTCAAAAATCTGAAAAATTTTTGCTACCCACATAGCACCACTCATGAAAAATTCCACAACTGAACACATGTGATAGGTCTCAGTTAAAATGTTGCAGTGTAGGGACCAGCAGTTGGTGTAATGGCTGTGTCACTGGACTCCATGTAGTCGACTATGGTTCGAGTCCCAGACCCGATGGGTTAAACACACTGGACACATGTGTGTGCATGCTCAAGATCCTGAGAGGACAATTGAAGATAAGGGATTGTGGTGTGGTCATCCCCATTGGGGGATGATTTCTCATTTTCTGTCTCTCTGTCTCTCTCTGTCTTTCTGGCAAGTGCAGACACCCTATAGCGAAAACCTCTCCAAAATAAATAAATAAATAAATAAATAAATAAATAAATAAGTGTTGCAGTATAAAACTATCTTATGGGAATTACCTTCAGGCAATGTCTATAAAATATATATAAAACAAATGAACTTAGTATTTAGATTTTAATCCTATTCTCCTGTGATTTATGTGCAAATATTCCCAAATCCAAAATGATCAAAAGTCTAAACACTCTTCCCAAATACTACAAATAAAGGATACTCAACTTGTACCAGTGTATCTGATGAATCAATAATCAGTTTGCATGAAAAATTGAGCAGGTTACATGGATAGAATGCATCCTAAGCAAATCTAGGAAGCAAATAGCATAAATATATAAAAGTGAACAGGAGTATTGACAATCTGGTTTTGAAGCGCAGTATTAACTTGTTCACACTTATCTATCACTCTAAGTAGATTTAGGTCTGTGATCAGGAAATGAAAGACTATTAATAAATTTCTTTTTTTTTTTAAATTAAACTTCTTTTGTGCATTTGAGCACAGAGCACTGCTCTGGTGATCCTATAAGAGAAAAATAATTCCAAAAAGGGAAATGCCATGGTTCCCTTGGAATACAAAGCCATCTTTGCTCAATGACGTCTCCCCAAATCATACTTAGTGAGACTCAGTGGGAAAATGATCTTGCAAAAATTAATCCCAAGGAGCTGGCAGGTGGTTAACGGTGCTGGACTCCTACATGGTCAACCCTGGTTCAAGTCTCGGGCCTGGCAACTTGCTTTCTCACTTTCTCTCTCTTTCTCTCTCACTCTGTCTCTATTTAGTAAAAATTATATAAATAAATTTAAATAAAATAATTATTTTAAAAATTAATCCCTAATGTAACTATCAAGGACAAGACATGAAAGTATATCAATCATAGATCTGACCCAAGATGCTAATATTTTAATACATTTCTAACTCACTCAATTGCTAACCAAACACAAACTGTGCACATTACCTTTCCTTTGGACAAAATTGGAAAAGGTATTAAAGACATAAGTTAGGAAAATCTCAAACTGAAACAAGTACCCATATCAAAAGTGAGTGACAGGGACCAGCAGATTGCATAATGGCTACATCACTGGACCCCCATGTAATCGACGCTTTGAGTCCTGGACCCAGTCAATTAAACTCAGGCGTGTGTGCAGGCCCAAGATCCCAAGAGGAGAATGTAGAAGGGATAGTGGTGTGGCCACCCCCACTGGGGAGTGATGTTTTGCTTTCTATCTCTCTCTATCTCTCTGGCGATCCCCACTGGAGGGTGATTTCTTGCATTTTTTTTTTTAAGACAGATTTTTGCTATAGGGCACATACACTCACCAGAAAGACAGAGACAGAGAGACAGAAAGCAAGAAATCACTCCCCAGGGAGGATGGCCACACTGCAATCCCTTCTCCTCCATTCTCCTCTCCGGAGTTTGGGCATGAACACACATGCACCCAGCGTGAGTTTAAGCCACTAGTTCTGGGAATTAAACCACAGTCAACAACACTACATGAGAGTCCAGTGACATAGCCATTACGTTAATTGCTGGTCCCATCTTGCTTTCTGTCTCTCTGTCTCTCTCTGTCTTTCTTGCGAGCACATGCACCCTATAGCAAAAACCTCTCAAAAAAAAAAAATAGTGAATGACCAAGATTAATTAATCATCTGTCTGGCAAAAAAAGTTTAAACACGCATGGGACCAATCATTTCTGGGATGGAATTACTCATAACATTCAGACATGGGAGAAAAAAAAAACTTTAGGTGTACATTCTCCTCTCTCAAAGAAGCACCTGACTATCCTGTTTTCTCAGGATATGAGGCAATAAATCCAGAGTAAAAGCATAAACAATATCAAATATTCTCATTAGGAAACCTGCATTTCACTAGATTTAGTCTGGCTCTTTAGAGCATTTACATTGATAAAATAATTGTGCATTTCTCCTTTCTTATGTGTGCTGTATGTATTAGAGATTATTTTTATACTAATGTGCTTGTCAGTTCTTTTAGGCATGAATACATGCTCATAAAGAAATTGGAGAGGTAAGATATTTGTAGGACACAGATAAGGTTTTTTATCTGTTGACGAGGATGAATATAATAGTCTCCACTGGGCTGGACTGAAGTGTATATCATGCTGGGTAAGTCTCTTCATAGTCTAAATGTATAGCATTTTAGTGTATGAGTAATAATTTTAAAAATTAACAAAAAATAAAAGGAAAAATGAAAATTTTAAAATCATTTAAATAAGTAAAAATAATAAAATTGGAAGTAGTTGACCTATTGTGCAGCAAAGCAAACACCAAATTACTGAATTCTCAAATTTGCTTTTCTAGTTTCTGAGGCATTTTGTGGTGTGTTGTGTTTCAGCTGCCTATGGGCATTTCTATAAGATTTTCAAAAAATAAATCAAAGGCAAGATGAGCTGTACTCATTACTTATACATAATAGATGACATATTTTCTTGATATGAAAAATCTTTCATGACCTAGAAATAATTTATAAACCTTAGATTCAAATCAACCTCAGCATGCCATTTCCTGTCACGTTCCCTTACATCCTATTTCTTGTCCTTTAAAAATATCACGACAAAAAAAAAAATGCTAGTCAATTGAATTTACCATGAATATGCGTGTATGTACGAAGATCACTAAGTGTAGACTATAAGTGATCTTGGACAGGTTATTTGCATCTATCCGTGAGTCAACAGCGATTCCTGTGTACTCCTGAGAGAACATAGAAGCTCTTTACCCTCTCTCTCCTCACTCTTTGCACTCTGCATCTCATCCATTTAACTTGTCCTCAGTTGTATCCTTTTATAATAAACCGAGAGTAGTATAAAAAGCAAAACCAAAAATTATAATATCTTTAAAGAACTTTGATTGGAAAGATTTAAGATTTTTGGCACACCTACCTAACCTAAAACAAGGTAAGCCTAAAGGCTTGCCAGCAACCAATTCTTCTTCCCCTTATTGAAAAACATGGGGAAAATCTTACTAAAAAGTGCAAGCCCCTCAGGCATTACCTCTTCTGCTGACTTTAGCTTCTGGTTGCTTATGCATTGTGAGCCTGGATCATTATGCTTTTCATGTCCTTTTGTCCTTTTCATCTCTGTTTAAAACCTGACCCTTCCCCTATATTCTTTTTTAAAAAAAGTATTTTATTTAACTTTATCATCATTATCATTATTTAAATTTGATCAGAGAAAGACAGAGAGAGAGAGAGAGAGAAAGAAAGAGAAAGTGAGTAGCCAGGTCTGAAAATCAAACCGCAGTCAGCCATGTGGGAGCTCAGCGTCTTTAACCACCACGCCACCTGCTGGCCCTAGGAAAAAAATTCTTAATCTTTTGTCATTTAGTTACACTGATTTCCTTCTCATACCTTAATCTGATTTTTGAGTCTTTGATGATCTCAGACTAATGTTTTAATGTAATAAGTTATTTTTGAGCAATTGTAATGTACAGCTAAGAAAAAAAAAGATAACATAAAAGATAATGTAGCTTAATTTATTTATTATTTATTTTGGTTTTAAGAACTACATTTTCGTTCGTTTGTTTGTTTTTTGGAGAGGTTTTTGCTATAGGGCGTGTGAGCTTGCCAGACAGACAGAGAGAGACAGAGAGACAGAAGGCAAGAAATCACCCCCCAGGGGGGATGGTCACACAGCAATCCCTTCTCCTCCATTCTCCTCTCGGGATCTTGGGCACACACACACACACACGCCCGGCATGAGTCTTAAGCCACCGGGTCCGGTACTTGAACCACAGTCAACTACATGGGAGTCCAACGACATAGCCATTATGCTAACTGCTGGTCCCAAGAATTACATTTTTTTCACGGCTCCAGCCATTTTGGGTGCAAGTTGTAGGGTGGTGTTGTGTGATATTTGGGCCATATGGGGGACCTAGGTGCAAATCCCAGACCAAGGTGTGCAAATCCCAGACCTGGTGGTATGCCCCTGTGATCATAGCTAACTGACAGGCTGGGAAGAGAGTCATAATGCTAAGAGCCTATCAAAAATACCTGCCTCTTGAGACCAGTCCGATGGTATAATGGTTATGTCACTGGACTTTCACATAGTTGACTGTGATTCAAATTCCAGATCTGTTGACTTGAAACTCACGTGTATGTGCCCAAGAATTTGAGAAGAGAATCGAGGAGAAGTGATTGTAGCATGGCCACAATCCCTAGAGACTGATTTCTCACTTTCTGTCCCTCTGGTCTCTCTCTGCCTCTCTACTGAGTGCAAGCAACTCTACAGCAAAAGTCAACCCCTTCAAAAGAAACACACACACACACACACACACACACACACACACACACACAGAAACAAACATATCTCTCCCATTTAAGAAAAATTAAAAAAATAAAAAGAGGCCAGCAGGTGGTTAAGGTGCTGGACTCTCAAATGGCTCACAATGGTTCAAATCCTGGACCCAGTGATTTAAAAATGATACCGGGCATGAGTGCCTACATGTCCAAATTGCAGGAGGATATAGGAGAAGGGATTGTGGCATGGGCATGTCCCCTGGAGGGTGATTTCTCACATTCTCTCTCTCTCTGTCTCTCTGGTGAGTATACATCCCTTATAGCAAAAATCTCTCAAAAAAATTTAAAAAGGGAGAAATGAAAAATAGGAGAAAAGAAAAGAAAAACAGATTTGTATTTGCTTCAGTTAGTGCTTTATGGCACATGATTTTGTGTCTTTTTTTTTTGGAGAGGTTTTTGCTATAGGGTGTATGTGCTCACCAGACAGAGAGAGACAGAGAGACAGAAAGCAAGAAATCACCCCTCAGGGGGGATGGTCACACCACAATTCCTTCTCCTCCATTCTCCTCTCGGGATCTTGGGCACACACGCACACGCGCCTGGCGTGAGTTTTAAGCCACCAGGTCCGGGACCCGAACCGTGGTCGACTATGTGGGAGTTCTGCGACATAGCCATTATGCTAACTGCTGGTCTCTATGGCACATGATTTTGAGGCTGCACAAGATTTGTCTTAACGTGGGTCAGCAGGTGGTGTGGAGGTTAAGGTTCTGGATCCTACAGGATTGGCTATGTTTGAGTTCCGGACACCACAGCTTAAAAATCATGCCAGAAGCCTGTGTCTGCATACCTGAAATCCCAAGAGGAGACTGGAGGAAATGAAACTGTGATGTGCTCACCTATCTTGGGGATGGGGGGGATGATTTCTAACTTTCCCTTTCTGTCTCTTGTGATTACATAAGTCATATAGCAAAATAAATAAATAAATAATAGTAATTCACCAAAATAGTATTTTTTAAAGAATTATTTAATTTTATTTATTTAATAATTTATTTTAACTTGACCATAGAGAAAGTGAGAAAGCAAGCCTCCTGGTCTGGGACTTGAACTGTGGTTGAGCCATGTGGGAGTGTCCAATGCCTTACCCACCATACCACCTGCTAGACTCTCACCAAAACAGTCTTAACATTCCTCTTAGATTGGTTAAAAGTTAGATAGGGATCTTCCTAACTGTTAGCATCTGACCTCCCTTAAAGCATTTACTTTAGACAACTTGTAATTGCACATTCTTTATCTTTCCTGGCCTCTTGCTAGTTTTAGAACCCAGAAATGTCTTTCTTAAGGACCTGAGGGAATTCCCATTACAATACAGTGTAATGATAGATGAAGTTAGTGCAGCTTCTTCCAGTCTTGGCAGGAAGGTAGAAGTCCAACTTCAACTAGTGCCAATTAACAGACACCGATGCCTAATTACATTAACTATCTCTCCACTAAAGTCCTTCATGCTTTTCTACTAGCTGCCTCGAGTGCTGAAACAACCTTCAGCCTTTTGTTACAGGGGAGTTCTACCTTTTTTTCGTATTTCCTTACTTAATTTATTCTGTCTGGTACAATTTTTCTTTTTCTTTTTATTTCTTTCTTCCATGAGAGAAAAATGGGTACCCTTGACTAGTCTGAACCCAAAGTATCTTCCTCCCAGTCAGGCAAGATGATGGGCACGACTAGCTTATTCATCTGGAATCCAAATCTGGAACACCCATATGATTCCAAGATCATGCTGCAGTGTCCTACTACCTGTGTCACTGATGCTGGGCCTGGAGCAATTTTCTTTGACAGTTCTGGTATTGCAACTTGGATAGGATGGGATCTATTATCAAGTCACTGAGCTTTCCATCCTGAACCCCAGTTGTTTATCTGTTAGAGGTTTGTCATGCCAGCTAACTGATCAGGGATGGTTTGGAGAGTCTAGCTCCTGAGTCAGTGCTCTAGGCCACTGACAACTCTCTAGACCTCTGAGCACAGTAAGGAATCAACTGTAATTTAAATACAATGTCCGATAGTAATTAGAACCCATGAAGTTAAACTTCAGTTAGTATTTAAAATATCTTTCAAGTATTTAAAGTATCTTTAATGTTGGGACTAACTCTGGTGAATCTAATAGGTTTAGAGAAATATAAGTGCTCAAGGTAAATTATATACACTTAAGCTCTTCAGAAATAAAAGCTTAACCTTTAATACCTAAATTTTTTTTAAATCTCATAAAAATTAACCCAAATGTTTTAAAAATTCAAGTTCATATAAATTGGGTAAATCTTTCACAAATAAGACTACTTTAGTATTTGCTTAATCAGATCAACTATGTTTTCTAATTTATTATCATTAAGCATAAAACAAGCATGCTTTTTTTCATGCGCTCTCATCCAAGAGAGAAACGGGTAAAATGAGAAATCAACCCCCTGGGGAGATGATCATGCAGCTATCCCTTCTCTTTTCTCCTCTCAGGGTTTTGTGCATCCATGCACATGTGCCCAGTGTGTTTGTCAAGAGCTCAAGCTATTTGGCCATGCCGAATCCAGCAGCCCTAACCACCATACCAACTGGCCGACCCAAGCCTAGATTTTTATTCTACTTATGGTTTTTCATCAAAATAACTGAGAGCACATCTAGTAATTTTTCTATAATGCTTAAAAAATAATTTGATATTATTAAATTGAGTTATTTTTCTGACAAATTTACATTTCAAACATAATTAGATAATATATGTCTTCTTAAAGAGTTCCAAAACTGGACCAGCCTGAGGCATGATGATTAAGGTGGCTGGATCCCACATGACTAAATGTATTGTTCAAGTTTTGGATTTGGAAGTTTGAGAACAGGCAAGGAATGTATATGTACATTCCCCAAATTCCAAGAGGAAAATGGGAGAGGAGGGGTTGTAGCTTGGCCAATCTGATAGTGTTTTCTAACTTTCTTTCTCTCTTTCTGTATCCCATGAACATATGTGCCCTTTGGCATGTTAAAATTTAAAAAAAGGTTTCTAAAATCCTTCTGCTAGCTTCCAAACTGAGATCTATGGTGAAATAACCCAATAGATAGCTATCAAGTTATTTGGATTTTTCTAATATAAACTAGTGAAACAATCATTACCAAGTATATGTTTAAGTCTGTGTACTTTTGACTTATTTTTATTTATTTAAATATTTATGAGAGATTTTTGCTGTAGGGTATATGTGTACAGTGAAGAAACAAAGAGAGACAGTAAGAGAGAAAGTGAAAAATTACCTTCCTAGGGGGAATGGCCATTTTTTTCTCCTCCATTCTCCTCTAGGGATTTTTAGGCAGGCATGCACATATTCCTGGCATGTTGCAAGCCACCAGGTCTAAGACTTGAAATGCAGTGGGCCAAGTGGGAGTCCAGCTCTTTAACCACTACACCACCTTCTGGTCCACTGCCTTATTTTTATAAAATATGATGAGGACAAATATATTTTATGAGAATAAGCATGGTTGTTTTTTGTTTTGTTTTGTTTTTCCCACCATTGCAGCTGGACATATCCTAAGATATTCTTGAACTCCCTGCTTTTCTTTTCCTAACTGTAATTCTCGGGATAACTATACCTGATTGTTGTTCTCAGTATAACTGTAAAAGACTTTGAAAATGTGACTCCTAAGTTAAGGAGGAACTGTCTGGAACAGTCAGCCTTTGTCTTCATCCTTCTCAGAACAGGATGTTCTGCAACACTTTAGCTCAGCAAGCCATGCCTTCCCCAGGGTGTAAAAACCCAGAATGGAAGGCTTGTGACATCCTCAGGAGAGATGTAAGTGGGACACACATGGACTGTGCTCCATCTGCACTGGGTAACTTTCCTGAGTCTTGAGACCAGCTGACAGTGGACCTAGGAGTCTGTTGATTCGTCCTGTCTATCTATAAGTAATAAAGTTGACTTGCATGACTTGCTGTGAGAGTGTTCTGTTTCACTGAACTCTTTCTTTGGGAGTTGTGTGTGTGTGTGTGTGTGTGTGTGTGTGTGTGTGTGCAAAACTTCTGGCAGCTGGACTTAAAAAAGATGTGTCAGATCTGGGAACTTTAGCAGAAATTAGAAAGGTTTAAAAGTCCTCCCCTAAGACTGGTACCTAATACAAACATTTTTTCCCTAGGATTCACTAATGGTTCATGGCATTTTGACCTAATGTTGAAAAATTGATACTGTGAGAAATCGCACAGATATGAAAATTATAAGATGGTATATTCATGTATTTATTGACATATTCTAGAATGCTGATATGAGAGTACACAATGATCTGGCTTCTACTTTTCTTTGCAAAATATAAGATATGATTGGTTAGGAATTACTGCATTGTCAAAAATCTCCTGGTGCATTTTTCCTGTGTTTTCTATACAAAAATGCATCATGACTTTTCCAACAACCCAATATATCAATACATGTAAGTGAGACTACTGTAAATAATAACAGCAGAGGAAAAACATTCATGTATGCAGAGTATACACAGAACATAGGATTTGCTCTTCTGTTTTCTTTTGTTTGCTATATGGTGCATGCACCCACCAGAAAAAGAAACAGAGAAAGAAAGTGAGAATTCACCTTCCCAGGAGTGATGGCCATGCCACAATCCTTTCTCCTCTAGTCTCCTCTCAGGATTTAGTCCAGCAATGTAATCACTACATCATCTGCAGGTCCCAGGATTTGCTTTCCTTAAGACAATGTAGGTGGGCCAGCAGATGGTGTGGAGGTTAAGGCACTGGATATAACATGGCCGGCTGCACAGTTCATGTCTGGACCTGGCGGCTTAAAAATCATCCTGGGGGCATGTGGGTACTCAAAACTCAGAGGCAACTGGAGGAGAAGGAATTGTGGTATGTCCATCCACCCTGGGGAGTGATTTAAATTTTCCGTCTCTCTCTGTGCCTCTCTGGTGAGCTCATGTGACTTATAGCCAAAAAAAGGTATGTATTTATGTAGGATGTGATTCATTAAGGAAAAAAAAGTTATTTTGTTCTAAAGTAGAATAACTAGTTGTTCCAGAATGACAATAAAACATACACAAAGCCTAAATAAATGGATAGTCATAGAAGTATTTGCACAAATTGACTTTTATTTTGTTCATTCAAAGCTAGTTAAGATTGAATGGTTTTAGTATTATTTTTGTGATCTTTAATATCCACTAACTGCTTTAAACCTAAAGTTTAATTCTTTTTCTCTGTTAAAAATGACATTTCTTAGATTATCGGTCTGCTCTTTTTTTTTTTTTTTTTTCCCATAAAAGAGTCACATGCTTGAGAGAGAGAATCCCTCCATAGGACTCTAGCATGCTACAACCCCATCCTCCAGCCTGCCAGGATCCTGGGCATACCCAGCATATTTTTAGACTCACTCTGGCTTTAGGCCATGAACTCAAACCATGGTTCACATATGTTTTCCAATTTTGCATGCCAATACAAAACCGACTGCATCCACAGAGGCTCTTTGTAAGAGTCTGCAATTTTTTTCTTTATCTTCTGAATAACATGCTTAAAAATCTCAGATGCCGTTCTATATCAACAAAATGTCCTGTGTTATAGGTTGACTTTATCATGTATTTTATTACTTTAACAAACCAAGACTTCTTGGTTTTAAAAGAGCTAAAGAATTTTCTGGAGACCAGCAAGTGGAATGGTGGTTAAGGTGGTGGACTCTCCCACATAGTCAATCACAGTTTGAGTCCAGGACATGGTGGCTTGCTTTCTTACTTTCTCTCTGTATATCTCTCTGTCTCTCACTGCTCAAATGAAAATAAATAAATGAATAAATAAAATTAAAAGATATAATTATCAAAAAAAAGAGCTAAAGAATTTTGTTATTTACTTTAAATCAGGTTAATTCCTTGATTTGTTTTAATAATCTTTTATTGCTGCGATTGTTCAATATGTAGCCAAGGGTCCTTTCTTAGTGATCATACTCTTTTAAGCCAATTCAGAAACTTTTGGCATTTTGGAGAACTTTTGATATTTTGCCTACCCCTAGTCTAATCCTAAATAAAGTCTTCTTGATCTCCAACTGACTTTAGAAATGGAAAGTCAGAAAAGATTTGCTTTTCAACTTGTCAGAAGAGAAGTATTCATAATAATCACATTTGTTTGATCTGTCATGTTAAAAGTATCATAAGAGATATTTTATGTTCATTAATTGTATTTGTATGAATAAATGTTATTCATAATATTTAAGAAATTTTTAAATTACTAGAAATTTGTTTTTGCCGCTTTAGTCCATGATCTATCCTAGGCCTTCTTTGCTGGTATTAGGCAGCAGGATAATGCTAGCAGTCTAATTCCATTTCCCAGTCTCTATGAGAAGGGGAAAGCCTACCCTTGGTAAGTGCCAATGGACAAGCACAGATGACCCAAGCACGTTGACCAACCTTCCCTATCTCACCCTCTTATACTATCCACTCTTTCTTAAAAAGCCTTCCACTTATTTCGGAGTTGAAGTCAATCTCATTCTTCTATTTCAGTAGTCTTGAATAAAGTAGTCCTTGCTTGTGTAACTTTAATGGTACACTTTTTCTCTAACACAGCCTTGGCAGGAATGTAGTATAGTTGATACACAGCAGCTTTTCCTGATACCCTGTCCCTTTGCTAGATGCATTACGAACATTATCAGATTTAATTCTCACAGCCACCTACAAGAGTTTTACTCTAGTTGCTTAACAGGTGAGACTGCTGAGGTTTAAATACATTAAGTAAATCATCCAAAGTCATTTGACAAAGCACCAGGAACCCTTCTGAGGTGCTATACCTATCGGTATTTGCTCCTGTGATCTTTTTCTAAAAAACAAAACAAAAGCAAAAGCAAACTAAAAGCTCCTAAATTGGGTGAGGTATTGCCAGACCCCAGAATCTGTCCCATAAGACTGATTAGTGCTAATTTCAGATTTGAATTCTGGAATGCCTGAATTCAATGTCCATGCATGCCTCTCCAGACTTGCTTTTTGGAGCGCTAGTGTTTAGCAGAATTAACTCAGCCACATCTGTGCACAACTGTGAAAGGCAGGAGATGCAGTTTCTGGGACCTACATTCCACCTGCAACCAGACCAGCCCTGCTTCTCTCTCTCTGTTTATCTGCTTTTCTCTGTCATTTGAAGGAAATTTGTTTGCTTTAAATCTTACGTGGGCAAAATGGTTTAAAAAATAATGACATTATACAATATTGCCACGACTCCTTTTATTTGAATACTTGATATAGGGTAGCAAGTATGAAAAGTTAATTATACAAAACATATTAAATATATTTAGAGCTGAAAAGGCCTAGGAAATGATCTAGCCCAACCTTTTCCTTTTAAAGATGAGAGAAATGAATCACAAAGGAGAAAGCAATTTACCTAAGGTCAAATACTGGTTCAGAATGGAATTGCAATTATTAAACTCTCATAATGAATTATGTCACTTTCTAATCTGAAAAATATGTTTAAAAAACACCAAATGAGACTTGTTATGATATTGACTGTAGTGATGTTTTGTGGGTCATTTTTACTGTGTACCACTTTATTCTTTTTATGATTGAGCACAAACCATATTTAACTTAGAATCAAACAATTGATAATGAGCAGTTTGTTATTTTGTTTTGCTTTTCTTTGTCATGTCAGAAGTGTGACTTAATTTTCTTCTGGTCAGTTGTAACTAGCATTGACAAACAAGGTGCATTTATATAAAGAATACAGAATTTCACACTTTTTATCTTCACTATCAAATTCATCCCTGATATTTAGTACAATTTTTTCAGTGGTTTTGATTTTTGTATATTGGTAGATTAAACCACATTTTACCAAGCTGTCATGATTCATTTGGACTGAATGCTTAAGTCGTTAAGTTGTAAACATTCCGCAGGGAGTTGGAAATGCTATAAGGACCATGTCCCACAAAATGTTTTGTGTAAGAATATTCCTATCTTGCCAGTATGTAAATATTTTCATAGACAGTACGATAGTATTTTGTACTTTATCCAATAAATGTTAATTGAATGTAAACAGGGATGGTGGTTAGGTTTATGAAATCCACATGAGTGTTAGAGTTCCAACAGCTCTACCAAAGTGAAGACAATAATTGAATCTCTCCATTCTCAGTCAAATAAAAAAAAAAAGATCAGAGTCTGGTGTTTCAGATTTTGTGTTTTACATTTTGTATAAACTATTGTATTTTATAATTTGATGTGTCCAGACTGTAAGGCCAAATTTACATCTCTAGAAAGTTGCAGAGTCAGAATTTAAACCTTTAAATTTGATTCAATTTATGCTATCATACAAGATGTTATGTATCATAATAAAATCTTGGAACCAGCAGTCAGTGTAATGGCTATGTCGCTGAACTCCCACGTAGCCAGCCACGGTTCGAGTCCCAGACCCGGTGGCTTAAACTCATATCGGGCACGTGTGCGTGCGTGCCCAAGATCCGGAGAGGAGAATGGAGAAGGGATTGTGGTGTGGCAATCTCCCCTGGGGGGGTGATTTCTTGCTTTCTGTCTCTCTGCTTCTCTCTTTCTGGTGAGCCCATGCACCCTACAGCAAAAACTTCTCAAAAAAATAAAAACAAAAACAAAACAAACAAACAAACAAAAAAACTTGAAAAGAGCACTACATTGGTGTAAGGCAGAGAGATGTTACTTATGATTAATGAATTACAATGTGGTATTTAAGTTACATACTAAAATTTGAATAACTTTTAAACTATAGAAGGAAAGAGATAAATATGAATTGGACATACTAGTACCCTCTGAGGTAAAAAACATATTTAAGGGCCATAAAATTTGGCAGTAATTAGGTAAACCTGATTAAGGATTTGTTCCATATCACTTTTTAAGCTAAATTTTTAATTGGGGGGTTTATGAATTTTCTTGACAATTATGAAGATTAACTGGCATCCTATAAAATACGAGATAATAAATTAGAAGAAAAGATCTAGAGAATGAGTGGATGCTTCAAAACACAGATGATTTATTCACTTGAACAAGTTACTTATTCTCCATATGCCTTACCCCATCAGAAAAATGTTTTGGAATCATACCATTTCTAAGTTAAGCTATAGGATCCTTGAAAACTGTAAAGGACAATGTCTTGAAAGTGTTATTTTCCATTTCTTCAGTTTGCTATTGATTGCCATAGAACAGATTTTTCCTGATATTTTATAAACAATTATTTTTTATTTATAAAGGCACTTCCTTCCATAGATCCTACAAGTAGACACCAATAAGCAGCTTCCTTACATCTTCCAAAATCTTGTGATTTGTGGAGTTTGATTATTTTGAAATCATTTTCAATGTTCACTTCAATTTGAGCCTCCCAGTCTGGTAGTCATGAGTACTAGGTACAGTTCAATCCTGTCTGACATGTTACCCATTACCAGTGAAGAAAGCACTTTTTCCAGTAGACTTCATCTTTATTCAATCTCCTTTTCAGTCTTTGCTTGAGGATACAAGAAAAGATCAAGAAGCCATCATAAGACTATATTTCCAACTCCCTGGGGAATTTTTACAACACAAAGACTTAAGTATGCAAAGCCTTTGATTTAGAAACCAGGAACTGGTGTATATTAATGACTGTGCCTTTGAACTGCTTATGCAATAAAAAATGCAAAAACTGAGACCAGCTTTCAGAGTCAGAACACTGCTGATTATCTTTAAAAGAATGGCAGAGTCATCCACTACTTGGAAAAGTACACATAAAAGAGTATTTTAATTGCTGGTTCCTTTACTGAAAATTAACACTTTAATGAATACCTATGATCGACACTCTTATTATCCTCTAACTTACTTATTAATTCACTCATTCAAAACACATTTCCCAAATATATACTTAACATGTAGAGCAAGTTAGATGTTCAGCTAGGTGCAATGATCTAAACCATCATAAGAAATTATCCAGAACTTCATATTAATTATAACCTTACAGAATATTATAATAATAAAGGAATTCAACAAATAAGGTAGCCCATAGTGAGCATAAAATCATAGAGCAAAAAGAAAAAAATATATATTAATCAAATTGGAAACAAAGCAAACAAATTAGATCAATATAAATCTTAGTTTGATTAAATGTTTGCTAATTGCTTTAAATGAAAAATTGTACTTAATAAACATTAGTTATTTTCAACCATCCCCCAAGTGTCTGTCATATATATATTATTCAAAATTTCATGTCTTTAATCAGACATAC
Organism: Tupaia belangeri chinensis; assembly: GCF_000334495.1. Taxonomy (NCBI): domain Eukaryota; kingdom Metazoa; phylum Chordata; class Mammalia; order Scandentia; family Tupaiidae; genus Tupaia; species Tupaia belangeri. The sequence continues at coordinate 1,677,302 of NW_006199080.1, forward strand.
TTTGTCTTTTCCACCTAATGATTATTATCTAGCAGTCTCTTTTTCTATAAACATCCAAGAGTAAATTTTTCAGCTGTCTTGACAGAGGCCATTTCCCTTGCAGTAAGATTATATTAATCCTGACATATGCTCCTTCTTGTTTCTTCCTTTTTCTGTTTTCTTTTTTTTTGAACAGAGATAAACTATGCCAGATGGACAGTACAACATGTGCCATGGCAAACAACCATAATGCGTAATGGCTTTTTATGAAACCTCAAGTAATTTGGCTTGAGTAGGTGAGAAAAGGTGAACAGTGAATTCAGAAAAGGATATCTTAAAGGTCTTATCTGGAAAAGAAATTAAACTTTTTCCTTTAACTTATGAAGTGCTATTGAATAATTTTACAAGGTGGAAAGACACCAAGATATTAGTATGTAGCTTTTAACTACATTGAAAAGTCACACTGTATGTAATAGCTATGTATAATTATTTTCAATGAAAAATAGTAATAAAAATAATGAAGATGTTCAAACATGGTCAAGAGCAGAGAAAGCAGTATGAAATTGCCCACCATATATTTAAGGTTCAAATGCAGCAATTATGAAAACACTAACATACTCAAAATACGTCTTTGCTGACATCTAATAGCTACATTATAACTAAATGTTCCTGATGGTCTTAATAATGATTTTTTGGTTGCTTTTTAGCTTTTTCTACTTATTTGTTTATTTGTCTAAACCAAGACCCATATATGATATCCACCTTATATTTGATTATTGTACAAGTTAAATCTCTTTATTTGGAATAATGTACACTCCCTGTTTTTTACTTTGTATTATTGATTTTTGCAAAATCCAGGCCAGTTACCCTGGTTTCTACATTTATATATATGTTTTCTGTTCAGGTGTCATTTAAGTTGTTTCTCTACTCCCTCTTTCATTTTTGAAATTAACGTTAAGGACCCAGCAGGTGATGCAGTGGTTAAGGAACTGAACTCTCTCTTGACTGACCTTGGTTGAAGTCCTAGACTGGGCATCTTAAAACTCACACTTGTTGCGTGTGTGTGTGCCCCAAATCCCAAGAGGAGAAAGGAGGAGAAACATTTTCAGGGTGGCCATTCCCCCTGAGGGGTGATTTCATACTTTCTGTTTCTCTGCTTCTTTCCTACCTCTCCAGTGAGCTCACGTGCTCTATTGCAAAAAAGAAAAAAAAAAAAAAGAAAGTAATTCTAGAATTTTGATTAAATATAGATCTAACTTGTCATGGGTTAATATAGAATTAGTTTAATAAAAATAGACCTGAATTTATGCATACAAGATAAATGGATCTTTTACATAATAGTAACTGAAGAAAGACAAAACAGATTTATAAAACAGTCTGTAGAACAATAAAGATGTGTTCTGTTTGTTTGGTTTTCCTTTTTTGTTCTTGGGCAAACTGGCTGAAAACCATCATGGGCAGCTGTCATCTTTCAATCAGATTGACACAATTGTTTTATTTCACTTATTTATTCATTTAGAGGTTTTTGCTATAGGGTATATGAGTTTACCAGAGGGACAGAAAGTAAGAAATCACCCCCCAGGGGATATGGCCATGCTGCAATCCCTTCTCCTCAAGTCTCCTCTCAGAATTTTGGATATGCATGTACATGTGCCTGGCATGAATTTTAAGCTATTGGGTCCAGGACTTGAACCATGGCTGACTACGTGAGAATTCAGAGACATAAACATTACACCATCTATTAGTCCCCAGAAGGACACAATTATTACAAAAAAGTAATTTTAGTAATTTTCTGGTACTTCTAAGGGCAAAAAGTGATTTCAGCTGTAAAATGAGCATATTTTGTTCATCTCTGGACAATGGGTACCATCTATGGCATCTCTGCCAGTTAAGCAAAGAGAGTACCGTTTTCCTCATACTATTTCCTCATTCTCTCCTTCAAATCAATCACAGGTCCCAGTGGAGTCAAACTGACTATGAAGGCTATTCCCTTTTATTTATTTATTTTTTTGATACGCCATCTGCTAGATAACAGATCAGAATTATTACTGGAAATGAACGTTTAAACACCTGATAATCAGAGAGCAGAGAAAGGGAACAATTTTAAACTTCCTCTTACTTGGTTTTATTTCTAGGGTTTTCGTTTTGTTTGTTTTAACTGCCTATTCTCATCTAAGAGAATTAACCCTACAGATTAGTTATACAAATTTTGCCAACCAATATTGATTTTTTCTTAGTTAAATAGTTGGTTTTTCCACTTGTCCTGGTATTTACCTTTTTGTTATACAGATTCATTTGTAGGACATGTAAAATTTGAGATATCTTGTTTAATAATTGAGCAATAATTGGAAAGTATAGGGGTCCAGCAAATGGAGTAGCAGTTATGTCAGTGGACTCCCACATCTCTGACCATGGCTCAAGTTCTGGACCTCGCAGCTTGAAAATAACTCCACATGTGTTTGCATGTATGTCCAAGATCCCACGATTTCTTTCCCTCTCACTGTCTCTCTTTCTCTCCAGCGATTGCATGCTCCCTAAGGCAAAAATCTACAAAAAAAAAAAAAAAAGAAAGAAAGAAAGAAAAAGAAGGAGAGAAATTGTAGACCAATTGTTTCAGTCTCAAAATGTTTCAGTCTAGATTAGAAAGTCTTATATAAATTAATGAATCTCACTATTAAGTCACCACATTCAGCTTGAGGGAGTTTGAATTCTTGAATAAACAAAATATAAATGTAAAAGCCTAGAAATCAATGATTTTAGGCAGCCCCTACAGACAAGCCAAAGTCCATAGAAATTGGAGAAATATTGGGAATATTGGGAATATTTTCTTCTGAGAAAACATTGGGCTGTCAGAAAAGTCATGACGTACTTTTCTATACAGTAATGCATCATGATTTTTCCAACAACTCAATAGATAGCTTTACTCTTCTAGTGACAGAACGTTGCATCTGGATAAGTCCTCTAGATTCACAAAAATCAGACTGAGAAACTATTTTTAAATTCCTAATAGTAGTAAAATCATTAAGGGCTGCTTGTTTTTCAAAATAGACATGTAGGGAATTGTCATTGTGTGTTAGAGATTAATTTTCATATCAAAATGCAGAATAATAAATTTTGTGTTATAAACATTTTTTTACACAATATTCCTCAACCTTGAATGTGCATACAAATCAACTGTATTCAAAAGTCAAATTCCTGGACCATACTGATAATACTGATCAGATAATCTGAGTTGCTACCTGGAAATGTGCATTTTTAAGATTTTTTTCAACTTTGATTTGAGATTTATAATACCAGGGAGCTGCAAATGGTGTAATGGCTATGTCGCTGGACTCCCACGTAGTTGACTGTGGTTCAAGTCCCGGATTTGGAGGCTTAAAATCAAGCTGGATGTGTGTGCATATGTGCTCAAGGAATATGAAGGAGAAAGTATGATGGCATGGCCGACCCCCGTCGGGTGATTTCTTGCTTTTTGTCTCTCTGACTCTCTGGCACATGCACGGGCCCTATAGCAAAAATTTCTCTCTAAAAAAAAAAAAATGAGATTTATAACACCAAACTTTCTGGGTTGTCAGAAGATGAGAATGAATGAATTATACATTATTTTTATTCATTTTAAAATCATTACTAGATGACTTGTATTTTTCAAGCCCTGAAAATTTTACATTTTAAAAATTATAAACTATTTCAGTTGTAACTGAGTAAAAATGTTAAGAGCCTGGACTCTAGGGCCAGATCTTGCCATGTACTAGTGGTTGGATAATTCACAGACTTTAGCTTCCTGGATACAGTTCTTCACCTGAAATAGATATGAGTTCTATTCAGGGTGGAAGGAAAATTTAATACAGAGGTTAAAATATAGTGTCTGGCTCATAAGTATTAGATAATTTTCTTGACTTATTTTTATGTGAAAACTATACCACATAGGTAGTAAATAGGCAATATTTGCTGTTGTTTTCTTATTTTGTGTCAGGATAACTAGATTTATCTTTTGGAAACTTCTAAATCTAAGGTAAGAAACAATGTCTATGTTAATGGTAGCCTTACAGTGTTTATCTGTTTGTATTACTTAACTATGCTTGTGATAATAATCTAATTTTTTTTTTTTTTTTGGAGAGGTTTTCGCTATGGGGCGCGTGCGCTCGCCAGACAGACAGAGAGAGACAGAGAGACACAAAGTGAGAAATCATCCCCCAGGGGGGATGGTCACGCCGCAATCCCTTCTCCTCCATTCTCCTATCAGGATCTTGGGCATGCATGCACACGCGCCCAGAGTGAGTTTAAGCCACTGGGTCCGGGATGCAAACTGTGGTCGACTAGGTGGGAGTTCAGTGACATAGCCATTACGTTAACTGCTGGTTCCCAATAATCTTGTACTTTTTTACAAAATAACAAATACTCATATAAGGTTCTCACTTTTATTAGTAGCCAACTTCTATTGTTTTGGGCAATCAAATTTTTATAAATAATTCAAAATTTAAAATAAAAGATCTTTGAGATTTTGAAGAATTTATAAAACAGGAATGACTTGAGGAGCCAGGGATTATTGAGAAGAAGGAACCTAAGAGGTGACTTGATAATCAGTATTTTTTTGTATTTTGATGCATTAGTCTATCAAGAACCAGCAGCTGAAAGGTGGAGAAAATAAACCAAATGCACATTCATGAAGTCTAGGGGACAAAAACTGAACACAGTTCCGGCAAGTGAGAGACTTACAAATGCTTACAAATGCTTACACTTACAAATGCTTTCATTTGTGATCTCTATGGAGCCACATTTTAAAGCTCAAAGTGAAAAAATGTTCTTCATGCCTTTACATCTTCTAATTTTTCAGTTTCTGCAAGAGTGCAGACTTTTGGTATATATTGAGTTGGGACTTGCATTGCCTCTCTTTCATAGTCTGATTTTCTTCACTTAGGCATGAATCTTCCATATTCATCCACTTTCTATCAATGCCAAGGTCTCTTTGTTTATCTATGACTAACTAGTATTCCATAGAGTATATGTACCACACTTTTTCAAACCTTTTTTTTTTGTTTGTGGACATTTGGGTTGATTTCATGTCTTTCCAGTTGTGAATAATGATGCAATAAACATACGTACAAGTACTTTTCCATCTAAGTGTACTCCTATCCTTTGTATGGATATCAAGAAGTGGAATTGCTGGATCATATGGGAGTTCTATTTGTAGGTCTTTGAGGAACCTCCATATTGTTAATAAGATGTCAGTATTTTTCAATTGACATTTAGATACTGCAAATAACGCCTTCTTTTTTTATTTTTTTTTAAGGTTTTGCTATAGTGTGCATGCACTCGTGAGAAAGACAGAGAGAGACAGAGAGACGGAAAGTGAGAAATCGCCCCCTGGGAGGGAACGGTCATGCTGCAATCCCTTCTCCTCCATTTTCCTCTTGGGATCTTGGGCATGCATCGGGCATGCACACACGTGCACCTTGTGAGTTTAAGTCACTGTGTCCAGGATTTGAACCACGGTCAACTGCATGAGAGTCCAGTGATGCAGCCATTATGCCATCTGTTGGACCCGATACTGCAAATATCTATCAAAATCAGAGTTGGTTTTGAGCTCTGGTGTAGTGATTGATGTTGAAGATTACTGTAAAACCTATACAAAAATTCAGAAAATAAAAAGTATACACAATAATCTTAAAGAAGGAAAAGGAGATAGTGGAGGAGGCATAGAAGACGAAAACCATCTGTTGGTTTTGAAGAACATTAATACACTGTGGCATTCACATGAGCATAAAAATATAGAAGTAGTAAAATATAACAAAGTGTTCAGAAATAGATACATATTTAAGGGCATTGAAATTATGATGAAAATGGCGACTAAAAGATTAAAAAAAGTTGGTCTTTTTAAATACTGATGTTATTTCTGTCACTTATGTGAGACCAGCTGAATTATCACTGTAATTTTACACTATATACACATATCAATTCCAGTTGGATTGAGGATCTCAATTTGAAAGTGTATCAATAAAGCTTTTATTTGGTATGTAATTGAAAAGTGCCTTTGAATTAAAGAACAATTTTACTCAGGATATATGAAATATTAACAAAAAATGTTCAAGTTTGACATATTAGACTACACGAGTCAAGAATATCTGCTTTGGGGCCCAGCAGGGGGCGTGGTGGTTAAGGTGTTGAAATTCCCACATGGCGGACTGCAGTTTGAGTCCTGAAACTGGCAGCTTGCTCTCTCTCTCTCTCTCTCTCTCTCGCTCTCTCTTTCTTTCTCTGGCAAAAACCCATGTGAAAAATAATAATAAATAAATAAGTGAATAAAATAATTAAAAAAAGAATATCTGCTTTTCCAAAAGTTGAAGATAACTAACAGACTGTTATAAGTACTTGCAATTAATTTATATAATAAAGAAGTTTACCCAAAATATACAACACTTAAGCCCTATTTATGATGTTTAAAACAAAAGAAAATGTGTGTAAAAAATAGGAAGTACATTTCACAAGTGATATCCAAATTGTAAGGAAACTTAACTAATTTAAATTTACTGGTGATAAGATAAATTCAAATTGAAAACAAAATTGCAGTAGCATGAGCTCTGGTGGCACCTTTGCAGAAAGGGCTCCCAAATCAGCCAATATCTAGTATGCTTCATGAATACTTCTAGGCCTCCTTTGACATCAATAAGGCCCACCCCTTCTTCCCAACACTATGGATAAACTCTAAATCTTCATCAATATTCAGGGCTTCCGTGGGATGGGAAGAATAGCACATTCTGTTAACTTTATATCTAACTAATGTCCAGAGCATTTATTAAATAGAATGAAGTCTTAATTTACAAATATAATTGAAATTCAATTTATAGTTTAATTTTTAATAAAATTAACTACATTGCTTAGAAATAATGTGCATATGGTATACTAGATTTTATTATAGACATTATTCTAAGTAAGTATTAAATTTTTAAAACTGTTTTGTTTGTAGGAGTGGAGATGTTTGTTGGGGAAGGGGTTTAGACAGGTCTCTTTTTATTGCCATCCTCCCGCTTTGACTTCCATGTAAATGGAACAACTCTAGTACTCTACTTCAAGTGTATTTATAGGTTGAGCTGGAAATTAAACTTAGGCCTCCTAAGGCCTTCTAGCATACAAAGCAGTGCATGCTGCCATGGCTAGGCCTTTAAAAACAATTTTAAAGGACCATCAGATGGCATAATGACTACTTTGCCGGACTCTCATGTAGTTGGCCCACGGTTAGAGTTCTGGGCAAGGTGAATTAAAACTCACATTAGGCATGAGTGTGTCCATGTCAAAAATTTCAAGAGGCAAACAGAGGAGGATTGCAGTGTGGCCATGGCCCCTGGGAGGTGATTTCTTGCTTTCTGTCTCTCTAGTGAGTGCACGCACCCTATAGCAAAAATCTCTGTTAATTTTTTAAATAGTATTTATATAAAATTTTCAATTTGTAACTTTAAAAATTTAAATCTATAGTAATGCCTCTTATCATGACCCTTTTGTACCGTTCCTATTTTCTTACCACCCAAGAATATTTTAACACTATCCACTGTGTTGTGCAGTGAAATGTTTGAGGGATAGCTTCATGCCAGATGGAAATCACAGGTAACAGTGCCAAACAATGTATAAAAAAAGAATAATTTTACTTTCATATTCCAGTAGAGTCTATTAATATTTTTATGAACTCAGAGTTAGAAAATAAAGTCAGTGCATGATTTTTGGGAAGTGTGTTGCTCAGAAGAAAATTAAAAATATCAAGAAAGAGAATGGCGTACAACGCAGGAGAAAGGGAAGAGGCAGAGGTAAAAAAAATCAACAGAGAAAGAAAATACAAACCATGATATTTTAATACTATTTACTAAAGTATTCAAAAATTCATGTGTAATAATGAAAATGCATTGCTTGTGAAACAAAATGCTGTGAAAAATTAGCTACCACTAAACTACCTTGGCTTGACCTCTCATTTCCTAAAAGCAGAGTCTTGTAAATGCTAGCCACAATCATTTTTGAAATTTCTCAGGAGATAACAGAAGCAATAGGATATAGCAATACATATTCTGGAGGTAATTCTAGTGATCAATGATAAGGCAAAAATCATTGAGTACATTTTGTCATATTGTTGACAAAATGTGAATGGTTTGACTTAGATGTCTAAGCAGACCCAGCAACACAAAAGAATAGAAGTTAAAGTCCAAGAAGTGCCTAAGGAAATGAAAGAATACCAGCTGATCAGTTTTAGTGAGAAATACTGTAGTCAATGGCCAGACTTTTGGAAGAGGAATAGATAATGACTTCTGAAAATGTGGATACTCACTGACTAATGAGACTCAGTCTTCTATTGGAAGTCTTAGTAAGGACTGTTTTTGGCACTTGAATTTGTATTAAGAGAGTCTAATGTCTTCTTTGTTTTCAATAGTAATATTCTTTTTTGTTTCTCAAAATATTTAGTCCTGTGTAGGCAAAACTCACAAAAAAAATTCAGTTACCTATGGAGTTAATGGGAATGAAACAATCTCATAATATTGGTTAACAATACTATTTCCTGCCATTACATTATTTACAACTACAGATGGAAGAAACCCAAAACATAGATGCCTTTGCGATTCCTACCTTTAAAATTAAGTAGTAGAAGAGGAATCTAAAACTTTAAATTACAATAGCACAAGGCGGCAGGTGGCATGGTAGTTAAACTCCCACATGGGTCAACCATGGTTCAAGTGCTGAACTTGATAGCTTGCTTTATCACTCCCCCCTCCCCACTCACTATCTCCCTCTGATCAAACTCGAAAATAATAACAATAAATGAATAAAGTTAAATAAAATAATTCTTTAAAAAATTATGATAACATATGTGAATACAATATGAGAGACAAACTATTCAGTAAAGCCTTATGGATTCTGTTGTATTTAGCTCTAGGTATCATTATGTAAAACATAGCAGGACTAAAATGTATAAGAATAGGCAACTGGAAAACCAGGGAGTCTACCACCTTGCTACTCCAAGTGTGGTTTGTGCAGCAGCAGCAGCACCTAGTATATATTCTACTACCTGACCCCATTTTTTTAAGCGAATGTGTTTTTTTTTTTTAAGAGTTCTAAGATATGTATAGTCTTTCTTATGACTGGTGGAGCTCTGACTTTAAAATTGCCATAGTTTGGGACCAGCAGTTAGCGTAATGGCTATGTCGCTGAACTCCCATGTAGCCAACTGCGGTTCAAGTCCTGGACCCGGTGGCTTAAACTCACGCAGAACCAGAGAGGAGAATGGAAGAGAAGGGATTGTGGTGCAGCCATCCTCCCGGAGGGTGATTTCTCGCTTTCTATCTCTCTGTCTTTCTCTGCCTTTCTGGTGAGTACACGCACCCTATAGCAAAAAAAAACTCTCAAAAAAAAAAATGCCATGGTTTAATAATGTCTATTTTAGGTTTGCATAAAAAGCTAATTGTAATGTTGATGACTCCAACCTAATTTTTGATCAATGAAAATTTGCTTGGATATTTTGGACTACCAAAATAAATACATAGCACATGCAAGGGGTCAGAATATCTTGTAATGAGCCTTCTTTGTAAGAGGAATGGCCAAGGCAGACTGTTGAATTCGGTTTCATCTTTATAGTTTACAGTTTTAGAACCAACAGTTATTTCTAGGCATTTCTTTGCTTTATAAAGTTACCCTTATAAATTATATTATTTCCAAATGAATCAATTAATATAAATGAGAGACTAGCAAAAATGATGAAAACTGTATACGTAACAATGTGTGTATAGTGTTATGATTGATTTTTAAAATTTAAGCATTTTTTACCACACACACAAACACACATAAATGTGTCTATGAAAGATGAAGGATATGTTGATTTGATTAACTACCACAGTCATTTCACTAAGCAAATGTTTATAAAAAGTCATGCTATACAACTGAAGTACATACAATAAATAAATGAAATTGCATGTATCTCTGTGTTTATTTTATATAAACCCAGTTTTGAGTATATCTAGGATTATTATTTATTACTATCCATTTTAAGAGTTGGCTAGCATTCCTCTGATAGTCAGAAGCTGCTTTCTTGTACATTTGCTAAAATATTAGGTCAATGAGTCAGACATCAATGTTATTTGGCCATTTTTAAGACAAATACCAATTTTTAACATAATATTTCAAAAATAATGCATTACAAAGACCAATAGTAGTTCCCTGTTTATAATACACAGTTTTGGAGGATTAGTTCAGTGTATGTCAGCTCTGAACAGACAGAACTCAGAAGAATCAGCCTGTATGTTAGCCTTTCATGACCTCAACAGCTTAAAACGTTTGGGGGCTCAGAAGGTCTAAGAATGCTCTATAAGTACAGAAAACAAAATGTTGCGGTTTATAAGTCACAGTCATGATATTATAATGCTGGAACAGTGCCTTTGAAAACGTATTGTTAAAAACCAACTGAATGCCAAACTATTGGTTAGAAAATTACAAGAAAAATAACATTGTAAAATAGGAATATTTGGAGAATTAATTCAAAGGATTATATTTTATATTGAATATAATTGATAGCAATGCAATTTTTAAGTCAAAAGCTCCAAATATTTGGCACCTTAATTTAAATTGAGAACATATATACTGTATTTTTTTCAAATTACATGAGTAAAGGCAAAGTTGTTTTGTTTGTAACTAGAATGAAAACAATTACCAATGAAGTGTGTATATGTACACTGAAGTTATATTTATGAGGTCCAGACATGATGGTACAGAGTGTAGGGCTGATGTGAGATGTTGGAGACTATGGGGGACTGCTCCAGTTTGAACTCCTGGGTCTGTTTATAGACACATCCATGATCCTAGCTGACTTCAGGGCTGGGGAGATTGTGGTAACGAGAAGACCCTGTTAAGTGTACTTGTTTCTCTTTCTTTCAAAGGAAACAGGTAAAAACATTTTTTTTTTCCTTTTTTGGAGAGATTTTTGCTATAAGGCATGTGCATTCTGCAGAAAGACAGAGAGAGACAGAGAGACAGAAAGCAAGAAATCACCCCCCATGGCGGATGGCCACGCCATAATCCCTTCTCCTCCATTCTTCTCTTGGGATCTTGGGCACACATGCACATGTGCCCGTTGTGAGTTTCAGCCACCGGGTCCGGTATGCAAACCACAGTGGACTACATGGGAGTCCAGCCACATAGCCATTACACTAACTGCTGGCCCCCATATAAACTTTAAAAAAGATATATTTAACAATATATTAGCTGAATTATTTGTAACAACCCAAATTAACAATTCGAATTAAGAGTTTTTAATTTATTTTTTATGCATTTGACCACTGTATATCATTTCAGCTTATAAAGTGAATTTTCCTAGCATGAATACACTGTATATTAGTCCAGTCAAAGGATTATCATACACATTATCGTCAACAGATTTTCCATTTTGTATTGAATTAAGAGCTTTTTGGAATACTGCTGTAATTATATTGTTGTGTGTATTAAAAATGAATTTATTAGACCACAACAAGTAAACAAACATTATTTCCTGTTCGTCTTTGAAAATCAGAAATAGAAAATGTATGTCTACAAGTTTACATGGTCATAATCAAATTTTCACTCAATTCTCCAATTCACCTGAACATTTTTTATATGCATATTATGACAAATCTCAAACTTATTTAAAAATATGTATGATATAATTTAAAGTAATTCATAAGAGAATGTGAACACTCTTT
>NW_006199080.1:1689719-1733509 GCF_000334495.1 Tupaia belangeri chinensis
CACTCTTTCTGTACAATTGCTCCCAAGCAAACATTAAAGATAAGGTAAGTCATATATTATATAAGCGAGACTATGTCTATAACCAGTACACAAATTTATGAAGGGATTAGTGGCTCCATGCTTTGTTCTCTTTTGATATTTTTGACACCATCACTGACTTAATCTAATTTTCTTTAATCGACTCTATGACTAAATCTAGATGCTTTGCTTTCTGTAAGTCACCTATCCCAACTTTCTCCCTTTGGGATATGTTGCATCTCCAAATTGAAACATATGTTTTTGGAAGAGATAGTCTTACTTTAAATTTTAATTTTTGATACTAACTGATTTTTGAGAAATACATTTACATGAAAAAAATAAGTTCCCAATGTTTCAACTTAACCAATATTATTTTCTTATAACTACTTAGAGATATAGGTAGTTGGAAAGACATTAAATAGAAATTAAGGCCCAGACTTAGTGGTGTTAAGTGGTAGTATAGTGAAGTGCAGCACTAGAAATCTCATGCCTGATCACAGGCTTGGTTTTCAGGTCAACTTGAACCACACTGAGCATGCAGAGACCTTCTTCAAACAAACTGGAGAGGTGTAAGAAGGAAATCGTGGAATGACATGACCTGACCAAGGATTTGCCTATGTGCCTCTCACATGCATCCACAAAGCAAATGAAAATTTATTTCTTGTTCACATGGAGTAGTCAAACAGGTGCAAACATTGGTGAGTGTTTGTTTCAGATGTAGTTAGATACCTAGTTGATGATATTTTGCCATCATACATGCATTATATATGCAGAATCTTTAAAAAGTTTATGGAACATGAGCGTTATGAAAAACTAAAAAGTTATGTATGGATTTTGAATTGGTTTTGCACCAAAATAAACTCATACTTTAATTCCATTTTTCCATAAACTTTTTAAGGTCCACTTGTAGATATTATATATGTAATCCATGCATGTGTTACATAGGAGATATATATGTATTTAAATAGATTAGTTTGGTGACAATTCGAGACAAACTTGAGATTTTTTGATGATACCTCAGATTAGAGCAAAATTATTGCACAAACATGTTGTCAATTATTTTCTCTATAACTTCATGGGAAAAGTGCTGAAGAATTGGGAGTAGCATTTTAAATAATAATTATGTAACTTATGCTGCTTAAATTTCAAATTTTACTATTATAACATCTCATTTTTATATAGTTATTTCTATTCCCAATCATAGAAATACCAGAAAAAACATAAAATAAAAATAAGAAAGTCAATTTTGCAAAACAGGATTTCTTAAAATCAAAATCAAAACTGAAATGGATAGCAGAGAGCAGAACTAAAACCATGCATGTTCTCCAGGTCTAGAAGCAGGTGAGGATTGCCTGCAGTTCTGTCCATGTAAGGTAAACATGGGGAAAAGAAAAGAAAAGGCAAGGAAACGACTTCCCTTCAAAATTTGATAATGACTGAAGTCAGGCTCAGGATGGAAAGTACAGGTCAATTGTGTAGTTTGTATTTCCCCACCCTCAGCTTCAAAAAGAAGGTTTCATAAAGCTGACACTGACCTTTGCCCAGAACCGAAGCTTTTATGAACCTATCTATTGTCTAGGCTGGAGGAAAGAAAAAAAAAATCACAAACCCTTGACCAAGAAGTGAGCCAAGATACCTGCTGTTTTGAAAAATAGATTTTCTGCATCCCCAAAATAAGTGCACGGCATCAGCCCAAACCAAGATTAAAGACTAGACCTATTTTTTTGGACAGGAGACCACAAGGGAAGAGTTCACTGTTAAAAGGAAAAAAAAAAATACACAAATGCACACCAAATCCTGGACAGAATAAAGATAAGGAGAGACACAGAATAATGGAAAAATTATCAAAATAATCAAAATGTTGTTTAAACACAAAGAAATCCAAGTGTACATAATATATGAATATACCTACTGTTAAGAAAGGCAGATAAAATTAGAAACTGTGTATATATACACACAAACACATGTTATGTGATGCTCAAATAAAATAGTGTGAAATACATTTATTTTTGCCCTCTTCAAAGTGCTAAACAGAGGGATAACAAAGATAGAAAGTTGTTTCCCCCAAAAAACGGAGAAACAAAATAAACCAAATCAGTGTACAATCGACTATCTGCGATAATTAAAATATTCCAAATGGGAATGAGAACATGCTGTGAAATTAATTAAGATGCACGACAGAGGATGGTAAATGCTAAACAAATAAAAGCTCAATTGAAATATATGAGTCTGGATTATATTTTTAAATTTATGACAGAAATTTCTTAAAGAAGAAAACTTTAGAAATTTGATAACTTACATCCTCAAATGGAAATACACTTCAGTGCTAAGAATGATGAATGAATTCTAATCTGGACACATATGTCAGTAAAAGGAGAGTCTATTCAAGGATGAGGTGAATACTTCAAAAGCCAGGACAGGCAAAATATAGAATATATGCAAAAAGGTAGAAATTGCTTTAGACTATTTTCTTTAATTAAACTAAAATCCAAAATATAATTAAAATTACCATAAAAGTGATAAATAAAAATAACTTGGTCTATAATTCAATACTGAAATAAATTATTAATAACATTCATTATAAAGACAAAGACTCTTTGAGACTCAACTCTTCATTGAAAGAAGTACAAAAGGGAATACTGTCACAGAAAAAAAACACACACACACAAAGGAGGGAGCAAGATAACAATGCAGAAATATAAAGTAAAAATCTAATAAATCTAAATTTCAGATACTATCAGAAAGTTAATGAATTTACCTAATGACTTGTAAAAAAAATTAATAAATCAAAAAAGAAGGCAGACTCAGTCAGCGGTATGATGGTTAGGGCAGCTGACTCTCACATGGGTGACTGGATGGTGTAAGTCCAGACTCAGTGACTTGAGGAACATGCTGGGCATGTACGCTTGCATGTCCAAAATCGCAACAGGAGAGAGAAATGAAAGAGAAGGGACTGTGGCGTGACCATTCCCCATAATGGTCATGCAAGCGCGTATGCCCTCTGACAACATTTAAAAAAATAAGTACATAAAAAACACTAAATAATTGTACCGCACAAAAGTTGATACTAAAATATTGTCAAATCTAAGAACATTAAATGTTACTACTGTTGTTCTTTTGGAGTCTTGAGCTCCCATATAAGAAATCTGAGTGCTCTGAAGCCAATGTGCTCTGAGGAAGCTCAAGACACATGAAAAGTTAAGTATAGGTGCTCCAGTGGACAGCCTGCGATTTTACAACCATTCCTATTAAGGCACTTGAATGTACACAAAACCAACTTGCACCTCCACTTTAAGCTCTTCATGAGATGAAAACCACCAACTAATGTCTGTTGGCACCACCTGGAGTATCATGTTTATTAGAATCTCCAAATCCTGACCTACAACATTTTGAGATACATTAAAATGTTTACTGTTTACCCCATGAGTTATTTTGTTAGGAAACAATTGGTAACTAGTTCAAGCTACATATAAATGCGTGCGTGTGTATGTGTATCAGACCATTTTTTTGCACATTCAGGAATCAGTAAGTATCAGAAAATCAAAGTAGTCGGAACCAGCAGTTAGCATAATGGCTATGTTGCTGGACTCCCATGGTTGACTGCGGTTCGCGTCCCGGATCCAGTGGCTTTAAACTCACACCGGGCACGTGTATGTGCATGCCCAAGATCCCGAGAGGAGAGTAGAGGAGAAGAGACTGCAGCATGGCCATTCCCCCTGGGGAGTGATTTCTTCTCTTCTGTCTCTCTGTCTCTCTGTCTGTCTGGTGAGCACATGAGCCCTATAGCAAAAACCTCTCAAATCCAATAGCAAAAACCTCCCCCCCCCCAAAAAAAAAAAAAGAAGAAAATCAAAGTAGTCTATCATGTTAGAGAGTGATGAAGAGATTATTCTTTCATGACAATACATGCAAAAACAAAAAGAATCAATAAAATTTGCCATTTATGAATTAAATACTTTACTTATAAGACCCAATGCCATAAAACTACTAGAAGAAAACATGGGAGAAATGTGACTCAGAGCATTTATATAATCAAAAATATTAAAATAAGGCCTCTAGGAACCAGCAGATGACGTAATGGTTACATTGCTTCACTCCCACATAGTTGATCACAGTTTGAGTCCCAGACCTGGTAGCATAAATGTACCAGGTGTGTGTGTTTGCATGTCCAAAATCTCAAAAAGAGAATGGAAGAGAAAGGACTGTGGTGTGACTATCCTCCCTAGGAGGTATTTTCTCATTTTCTGTCTATCTTTCTCTGGTGAGCACACACACCTTATAACAAAAATCTCTCTCTCACTGTCAAAAAAAAAAAAAAAAAAAAAACCTCAAAAGTATAAAAAACAACAGCAAGAATGGCAAAATGAATTACATAAAGCTAAATGGCTCTGAAGCAAAAGAAACAATCAAATGAGTTAAGAGAGAACCTATAAAAAAATTAACAAGTTACACATATGACAAGGAAATACTAGCCAGTATATATAAGGAACTTAAATAATTTTTTAGCAAATAAACAAACTGATCTTAAAATCGGCAATCAAGGTTAACAACTGTCAAAAAAAAGACATACAGGGACCAGCAGTTAGCATAATGACTATGTCACTGGACTCCCACGTAGTCAACTGCATTTCGAGTCCTGGACCTGGTGGCTTAAAACTCACACTGGGCATGTGTGTTAGCATGCCCAAGATCCCAACAGGAAAATGGAAGAGAAAGAATTGCGGCATGGTCATCCCCCCTGGGGGGATGATTTCTTGCTTTCTGTCTCTCTGTTTTTCTCTGTCTGGCGAGCATATGTGCCCTATAGCAAAAAAAATAAATAAATAAAAATGCAACTCTCCAAAAAAAAAAAAGAAACGAAAGATATACACAAGGGACCAGTAGTTGGCGTAATTGCTATGTTGCTGGACTCCCATATGGTCGACCACAGTTCGATTCCCGTACCCGATGACTTAAATTGCGCGTGCCCAAGATCCCGAGAATGGAGAAAAAGAGATTGTGTGTGGCCATCCCCCCTAGGGGGTGGTATCTCACTTTCTTTCTCACTGTTTCTCTCTGTCTGTCTGGCAAGCACTCATGCCCTATAGCAAAAAAAAAACACTCAAAAAAAAAAAAAAAAGAAATACACAAATAGCTACCAAGTACATAAATCTGCTTGATATCACTAGTCATCAGGGAAATGCAAGTCAAAACCACAATAAGATATTACCTTATGCAGTTAGAATGGCTGTAATGATAAATAAACATCTGGTGGTACTGAGGCTGTTGAGAAAGGGGAACTCTTGTGACTATTTCTGGGAACATAAATTAATACACCATTTGGAAAACAGTTTGGACATTCCTAAAAAACTAAAAATAGAAATACCTTAGGCTCCAATAATCACACTAAAATGTAAAAAGTGAAAGAAAAAGAAATCAATATGTTGATGAGATATCTTTACTCTTATATTTATTGCAGTGTGAGCCCCAAGAGCTAGGATGTGGAATCAATTTAAGTGTCCATTATCTGATTAGTTGATCAAGAAAATGCAGTATATATACACAACAGAAAAATACTTGGTCATGAGAATTATAATATACAACAATTTGAGGCAACATACGTGATAATTACAGCTCAAGGTCTTTTTAAGCTGAAGTAAGTGTACAAATTGGCACTAAAAGACAAATGTGTTTTCACTCATTCATGGAAGTTAAGACATTTGCACCGAAATAGAGTAATAGTTTTACCAGAAGCTGAAAAGCACAGGGAACCAAGGGGAATGTGGAGAAAGGGGTTAACAGACACAAGCACACAGTCAGATAAGAAGAATGTGTTTTAGAGTACTATAATGTAGTAGAGTAACAATCATCAGTGATAATTCTACCTATACTTCAAGATAGCTAGAAGAAGAATAAATTTCAAATGTATACAATACAAAATAATGATGAACTCTTGAGAGAGTGGATCATTTTTTATCAGGATTTAATTGATAGACAATAGATACAAGATTTGAAAAACCAGGGAACCAGCAGTTAGCGTAATGGCTATGTCGCTGGACTCCCACGTAGTCGACCGCGGTTCGTGTCCCGGACCCGGTGGCTTAAAACTCACGCCGGGCGCGTGTGCGTGCGTGCCCAAGATCCCAAGAGGAGAATGGAGGAGAAGGGATTGCGGAAGATTTGAAAAACCACACTGTATCCTATAAATAGGTAGAAATATATGTATTAAATGGAAATTCATTTAATTCATTATTAATTCATTCATTTTAAAATAAAATAATAATAAAATTTTAAAAAGGTGAACAACTCAGCTAAATACATATAATAACAGTGAATGAATCTGTCTAATATATAGGTAGAATAATTCAAGTTTATTATATAATACTTTAGCAAAATGGACTTAATGAAACCTTTTGCAGGAAAGAACTCCATAGAGCAATGTCAATACTTCTCTTCACAGTTCGAAGTTTTTTGTTTGTTTGTTTTTGGCTTGAATAACATAGACAAGCTATTTTATTTTTTCTAAAACTATACATACATTTATGTGTTAGTGGAATCATGTGTTTCTGAGAGTCATCATTTTTCATGCTCAATACTAAAACTAAAAATTTATTTCCTTTCATGGTATCACCCCCTTTTAAAGTGAGGGCCAATTCCATTGGTCTCACAGGACCATAGGCTTACACGAAGTCTCACATAAAGTCATTCGATGGCCCACATATGTCATAATTGGCTTGAGACAGCCCTGGTGTGCTCTGGTTGCTCTGGAGTCCCATCTAGTTTATCTGTTTAGCACTTTCCGTAGTTCCCAGGTTTGAATAATACACTGTGTGGTTACCACTGGTAGAGCTGTCAGTCGGCAAAGGCAGTAGAGAGATGATTGGAAAATACAGGCCTTTTAAGAACACACATGAGTTAATGTACAACTAGTTAGGTTTTTTGAAGTTGAGGTATCTTGGGAGTCCTTGTAGTGATCCCTTAAATCTTATGAAAAGGAAAATAAATGAATAAATAAATAAATGAAATTCAGAGTTTGCTAAAGGGTCTAAATTTGTTAAATGTTCTAATCATCCTAACATAAACAGATGGCTTCTATTCAAGCAAAGCAAAACAGTAATTATACACATCTGCACAATACCAATAAAATCTAATATATCCAGAAGCTATTGGCTGCCATTTCAGACAACTTTCTCTGAGTATAACATTTGTATAATCATTAGTCATTTTTCATAAAAGATATAAGGATACCCAAATTATTTTATCATGCAACACAAGAGATATATCTTTAATTCATTCATTTTAAAAAAATGCTATTGATTGTCAATAGAATATTAAACTTGTTAATCATAATGTCTCCTTGCCATTTCTCTTCCATTGTGTACTGGTAGATATTTGCTTCTGTTTGTAGAGAAAGTTCATATTTACACAGTTATTTGAAGAAACTTATGTATTCCTATCATCAGGGCTATGATAAATATCACACCTCAAAAATCATGCTAAAAATATTGATCACCAACCAAGTCGAATACGGTTCTTTGAATTCTAAACTTTTCTTCTGAATTTTCATACACAGGCAGAAATGCCATCACCTAAAGTAGGGTGTTACAGTTCCACGTGAAGGAACAGCAGCTCAGCCATCTGGAGAGATACTTTAAAGGTTTTTATTGTCCAATTGGGTTCCTCTAGTTCTGTATGGCAGTCTGTAGACACCCACATTTTCTGTCTAGAAGTGCAAATGAATGCTTTTATTTCTGGCAGCTCATGTAAAATGCTGCACTCCAGATAGCCAGACTGAAATGCTTCTGGCAACCAAAATCATTTCATTAGCCCAGTTACAATGACATGCATAAAATTTGGATTATTCCCTGTAAAATCAATTCTCATTACTAATCTTAATGAGGCCAATATGTTTTTCTATATAAAAAAACAGTTGAAGAGTTTAGCTTAATTTTAGGATCAAATGAAAATGCACGTTCCTGAATGTCTGTGGCTACTGTGCAATTTGTTGTAATAAAAGTATCTTTAAATTAGTAGTCTTCAGGGAAATGAAGGACAAAGAACTGTTAAGAGTTTTATGAGAAATTCAACATTCGATCCAGTTATTTTTGTCTTCCAAATTCCCTTTCTCACATCAATTAAATCTATATTGATCACTCTGTGCTAACTGGCATATACTCAAATTCGCATTGTCCAAATAGGAAAGCTAATGCTTCATGTCAGTAAAGCTGTTTTTAATAAATAGACTTTATCAAAATAAGTAATATTATTTGCAATTCAATATATGTATTAATATTTATCTTATGAAAAGGTCTTCCATAGGACCTTTCAGGGGCAGTGGTAGTGGTAAAATGACAAATAATCTATATCTTCTCAAAAAAAATTCCAAGTCCTTAAAGTCTGAGGTATAAACAAATGTCAACTAAAAAGTAATATAAACAAAACTTTTGGGAATGAGCAGTTGGCATAATGGCTATGTCGCTGGACTCCCACGTAGTCAACCGCAGTTCGTGTCCCAGACCCAGTGGTTTAAACCCACACCAGGTGCGTGTGCGTGCGTGCCCAAGATCCCGAGAGGAGAATGGAGGAGAAGGGATTGCGGCGTGACCATCCCCCCTGGGGGGGGATTTCTCGCTTTCTGTCTCTATGTCTCTCTCTGTCTGTCTCGCGAACGCACGAGCCCTACAGTGAAAATCTCTCCAAAAAAAAAAAAAAAAAGTACTATAAACAAAACTTTTTAAAGTTGATTATAAACCCATGATTTAAGCAAAATGGTAGGAGGGGCAGCATCCCCCCAGCCCCAAGTAAGGAGGAAGTGGAAGCTGGTCAACCAGAGCTGATAGCTGCTCCACCCACACTTCACCCCTCCCCATGTTCCCAGAGATAGTAGGTAGGAGCTGCCAAAGCCCACACTAATCACCATCCAGTTCCTGTTGTCTCCAAGTAAGGAGGTAGGAAAGGCCTCCCTGCATGGATCATAGTCTCACCTTCCAGGAGCCCGGAAGCATGGAGAAAGTGGAAGCCATCCTGCAGCGGACTCCTGCTCGGTCTGTGCCCCAACGCCCACCCCACTATTTCTAGACAGAGGAAGTTGGGACTACTCAGGCCCACACCAACCCCTACCCAGTTCTTATTGGACCAGAGCAAGGAAGTAGGAAGCACTTTCTAACACTGCTCATGACCAGCATCCCACAACCCTGAAAAAAGGATAAAGAAGAGACAGTTTTGACCCATATGCTGTGCAGTGTGCATCCTTTTATTTTCTTTTTTATTCTTTTTTGGAGAGGTTTTTGCTACAGGGCGGGTGTGCTCACCAGAGACAAAGAGACAGAATGCGAGAAATCATCCCCTAGAGGGGATGGCCATGCTGCAATCCCTTCTCCTCCATTCTCCTCCTGGGACCATGGGCATGCACGCATGCGCACTGGGCGTGAGTTTAAGCCACCGGGTCTGGGACTCAAACTGTTGTCAACTACATGGGAATCCAGCGACATAGTCAGTACTCTAACTGCTGGTCCCATCCTTATATTTTCTCTTCCTGACTTAGCTCTAACTACATTGGGCCAGATAAGTTTTGATGTAGAGGAAACCTCTTTCTGAGAACAATGAAGCTCTGAAGGAAGTCTCTCTTTACATCCTCCTCTGGAGAAAAAGGAGAGAAACTACCCCCTAAATAAACAAACCTAAAATTTCACTGTGATGACAGCACTCCCACCCACATAAGAGGGAAACTTGCATGAAGTTAGCTCACATCAATATGAAGCACATGAGTACATACAGCTACAGAAATCTATCCCAAAGAAACAAGAAGTGAGTTCTCTGACAACTGCCTAGAAATTGAAGCAGAGTCCCACAAAATATGGGAAAATCAGGAAATACCTCTCCTCCCAAAAGACATAATAGTTTTCAGCTATCATAGATATAACACAAGAAATCACACAAATGTCGGAAAAAGAATTCAAAATATTAATCATAATAAAACTCAGTGAGATACAACAGAAAATGAACAAATAATTCCAGGAGATGAAAAAAGAAATATTTTATGACTTTAAGGAAAAACTACATAGAGAGATAGACAACCTATCTACAGTACTCCTTGTAGATAAAGAATACAGTGCAGGAAATCAAAACTTCTCTTGAATTTATTAATAGTAGATTAGATCATGCAAAATAAAGTATCTTTGAGATTGAAGACAAAACTTCTGATCTAGTCTAGCTATCAAAAAGAATGCAAAAATGACCATTAAAATGAGTACAGCATATAGAAAATCCTGGATCCCATTAAAGCAACTGAAAATCCACATAATAGGCATTTCTGAAGGTAAAGAGAGGGGTAAAGGTATAGAAAAATCTCTTTCAAATATTAGCTGAAAACTTTCCAAATCTAAAGAGGCATAAGAACAACCAGATCCAAAAAATATAAAGAAAGTCAAATAGATTTAGCATAAGACGATTGTCTTCAAGGCACATTGTAGCCAAACTGGTAAATATCAAAGACAAAGATAACATTCTAAAAATGGTAAGAGAAAAATGCAGGTTACTCCATTAGACTAACTTCAGATCTCTCATCTGAAACAATCCAGGCAAGGAAAGAATGGGAAAAAAATATTCAAACTTTAAAAGAAAAAGTGGACTCCCAAGTAGTCAACCATGGTTTGTGTCCTGGACCTGGTGGCTTAAACTCACACTGGGTGCATGTGCGTGGGCGCCCAAGATCCTGAGAGGAGAATGGAGGAGAAGGGAATTGCCATGCGGCCATCCCCTGGGGGGGAGGGGGGTGATTTCTTGCTTTCTGTCTTTCTGTCTCTCTCTGTCTTTCTGGTGAGCGCATGCACCCTCTAGTAAAAACCTCTCTCCACCGCCAAAAAAGAAAAGAATAAAAAGAAAAAGTATTTGAGTCAAAATACTGAAAGAATATCCTTCAAATGGGGAGAAGAAATAAAATAATTTCCAGATAAACAAAAGCTGAATGAGTTCGGCAAGACTGTCTAACTCTTTAGGAAATACTTCAGATAGCAAGAAACTTGAAGCAAGATAAATAGAAATAAGAAAAGACAAAGCAACTTAAAAAAAAAAAAGAACAAAACCACAGGGAGAAGTCCACATATATTAATAATAACATTTCAGTTAATAGATTAAATTCCCCAACTAAAAGAAACAGATTGACTCAATGGATAAAAAAATAAACAAAAACAAATGAAAAACGAACAAACAAACAGGAATCCCTCATGTGTAGATTACAAGGAATAAACCTCATTGGTAAAGGCATGCATAAACTAAAAGTGAAGGGCTGGAAAAAATTTCATGCAAACAGAAATCAAAAAAAGACTGGAGTTGCAATACAAAATATCAAACAAAATAGATTTTAAAATAAGAATGGTAAACAGAGACAAAGGACACTCTTTAGTCTTAAAAGAATTAATTGACCAAGAAGAAAAATCGGTTATAAATATTTATGCACCCAACACAAGGACACCCAAATACATAAAAGAAAGACTGTTAGATCTAAAGGGAGAGGGCACTACCCTAATTGAGAATTTCAACATCCCATGATCACCACTGAACAGGTCATCTAGACATACACACACACAAAAGATTAAAGAGCCAGTTGATGCTGTGAACAAAATGAACCTGACATTTATAAAACATTTCACCCAGCAACTTCAAAGTACATTATTTCTGATCTCCTCATGGAGCATTCTCAAAGATTTACCACAAAATGGGGCACAAAACAAATTTCTACAAGTTTAAAGTTGCAAAAACTGTATCAAACATCTTTTCTTACCACACTGGAATTAAATTTCAAATCAACCACAGAAATAATTCTCAACAATGTAGAAATGAATCAACTTACTACTCTACAAGTTCCAAACTACTGAATAAATTAAGAGAAAAATCAAAAGAGTCACTGAAATCATGGGTAATGAACACAATACTCCCCATAATCTGTGGAAAACAGAAAAGCAATCATAAGAGGGAAGTTCACAACAATTAAGGTTCACAAGAAAAATAGAAAGGTGAAAAAAAGAAACTTGATGTCATGTCTCAAAGAACTGAAAAAAAAAAAAAAAGCAATGAAATCCTTAAGTAGGAAAAAAAAAAGATACAAATTAGAGCTGAAACAGTTGAACTAGATCATAAAAACAACTAAATAAAAATTAATTATCCAAAAAGTTGGTTTTGAGGGAGGGTAAACAAAATTGCCAAATCATTAACTAGACTAGTCAAGAAAAGTGGCAGAAGGTACCAGATAGATAAAATCAGTAATGAATCTGGTAATATCACAACAGATCTATCAGAAATACAATAAAATTTAAGCAAATACTATGAGCTACTCTAAGTCAACAAACTAGAAAACCTAGATGAGAGGGGCAAATTCCTGGACATGTACAAGTTACTCAAGCTTAATCAGAAAAAAAATAAAAGGAAATCTGAATAGACTAGTGAGAAGCAATGTCAATGAAACAGAAATAATCTCCCAACAACAACAACAACAAAGACCATGGCCCAATGGCTTCCCTTCTCAACTTTACTTCTAAAAATCCAGAAGTAAGGATTTTCTTACAAACTCATTCTATAAAGAATCCATTACTTGATATCAAAAACAGACAAGGACACGGGAACCAGCAGTTAGCGTAATGACTATGTCGCTGGACTCCCACGTAGTCGATTGTGGTTCGCTTCCCGGACCCGATGGCTTAAAACTCACGCCAGGCGCGTGTGTGTGCGTGCCCAAGATCCCGAGAGGAGAATGGAGGAGAAGGGATTGCGGCGTGACCATCCCCTCTGGGGGGTGATTTCTCGCTTTCTGTCTCTATGTCTCTGTCTGTCTGGCGAGCGCACGTGCCCTATAGCAAAAACCTCTCAAAAAACAAACAAACAAACAAACAAACAAAAACAGACAAGGACATAACAACAAAAAAACTCCAGAACTATATGCTTGATGAATACAGATGCAAAAATTTTCTATGAGATACTAGCAAAATGTGCTCTTGAATCCAAGAGAGTAGAGTCTAAGGAAGGACATTTAGAAGAAAAATAGAGAAGCAAAGCACATTAATGGGACAAAGAAATGTGATATTATCTGTTGAAGATAATTTTAGAGAATCAGCAACTGGACTAGGGAGAAATGTGCACATGTTGGAATATTCAGTTTGTGAGCTAAATAACATGATTGAATGTATAAAGAAAGATGAAATAAAATAAAATAAAAAAGTAAATAGATAAATAAAAGTTTATACACAATGACTAGGTAGACTTCATTCCAGGAATGCAAGAATGTTTCAAACATATATAAAAGAATAAAGGTAATACATCACATTAACAGGAGAAGATAAAAACTATATGATTTTATCACTAGATGCAGAAAAAGCATTTGATAAAGTACAACCTCCAATTATAATAAAGACTTGCAGCAAAATAGATATGAAAGGGACTTTTCTCAACAATATTTTAGGTTGGTGTAAAAGCAATTGTAGTTTAGGATCATATAACTAGGCTCAAATACATCTGTCTTAATCAAAATAGGAACCATTACAATCAACTTATTTTTAACAATAATAAGTTTGTTTATTCCTGTAGCATAAAAATCCATGTTTTTAGATTCTGTGAAATCTTAGGAAGTTTCTTCTACATCCTGCTGGCATGTGGAAGTATTTTCCCTGCAAAAAGTTGTTGAGATGCATGAAGTGGTAGTTTGTCATTGAGAGGTGCTTGGGAGCTTCTTCTCAGTCTAGTCACTGAGCGGGCCATCACTATTTGTCCTATAAAATATACTTTTCACCGCACATCACAATCTGAAAGAGAAACTGTTCATTGCTCTTGTTGCATAGAGTAAGAGAAGATGACACTTCAAAATAATTTTTTGATTTTCGATCAACTCATTAGGCATCCACTAGTCGAGCTTTTTCACCTTTCCAATTTATTTCAAATGTGGAATAACCATAAAATGGTATACATTGAATTCTCCAGTATCTTCTTGTATAGTTATGAGGATCAGCTTTTATGCTTGTTCTCAATTTGTCATTGTTAATTTCCTATGACCAGCCACTACTCTCCTCGTCTTTAAGGCTCCTGTCTCTTTTGCAAAACTTCTTGAACTACAACTACACTGTAAATTCATTAGCAGTTTCACGGCCAGGGCATTGTTGATGTTGTGAGTTTTCTCTGCTCTTTACAAACCATTTTGACCTCAAGAAAAAAACTGTTCAAATTTTCTTTTTGTCTAACATAATTTCCATAGTCTAACATATAGACTAACATATATAAAATAAACAGCATGCAATACATCATTAGCAAGACCAGCAAATGGCGGAATGGCTACACCGCTGGACTCCCATGTAGTGGATTGCATTTCAAGTCCTAGACCTAGTGGCTTAAACTCACACTGGACGTGTGTGTGCATGCCCAAGATCCCATGAGGAGAATGGAGGAGAAGGGATTGTGGTGTGGCCATCCCCTCTGGGGGGGTGATTCCTTGCTTTATGTCTCTCTGTCTCTGTCTTTCTGGCAAGTGCATGCTCCCTAAAACAAAAAAAAAAAAAAAAAAAAAAAAAAAAAAAACCCTACAAAATAATAAATAAATAAATAAATCAGCAAAATAGAAGCAAGAAATATGTATTAAAATTATGTGTAAAATAACCACATGTATTTAAGAATGTATTCAATGTCAAAAGCAAAGCTCCGCAATGTAAAACTGCAATTACTTTTGCATCAAAAATAATGTCACATACGATAGACCCATTGTTAATATCATACCATATGAGAAAAAAACTAAAAAACTAGAAGCGTTTCTACTAAAAACTAGAATAACATAAAGCTTCCCACTTAATCCTCTGTTTTTCAACATAGTGTTAGAAGTCCTAGACAACACTATTAGGCATCATAGCAAAATAAAAGGAATTCTTTTTTTCTATTTTTTTGTTTTTAATTAATTAATTTACATTCATTTCCATTCATTGATTGAGCATTGTCACAGCATACAAAATGTGATTTTCCATCCAGATTATATTTCATAGTAGCTTAATCATACATGTTATCATCAATAATTTTCCATTTCTAGTTTCATATATACATATACATGTATATACATATTCCCCCTATTTCTCATCCTCTGCCATTTCCCAGCCTCCTCCCACACTATCTCAGATGTCCACAGTTGTTTTCCATTCCTTTTATTTATTTATTTTTTTGGAGAGGTTTTTTTCACTATAGGGCGCGTGCGCTTGCCAGACAGACAGAGAGAGACATAGAGACAGAAAGCGAGAAATCACCCCCCAGGGGGGATGGTCACACTGCAATCCCTTCTCCTCCATTCTCCTCTCAGGATCTTGGGCATGCACGCACACACGCCCAGTGTGAGTTTTAAGCCACCGGGTCCGGGACGCGAACCGCAGTCGACTACGTGGAAGTCCAGCGACATAGCCATTACACTAACTGCTGGTTCCCTCCATTCCTTTTTATAACCAATATTTTATTGATTCATAAAATTTCTTAAATAATCTGACTACTTTCAATATCAAGCTCTGCTGATATATGTGTATCTATGAATATATGTCTGACTTTAGGCATAAAACTCTGAGTACAATGAACATACTATAAGGCAGTATCTAGCTGATGCTATATAGTTTACTACAGTCAATAATTATGTATATTTTACTATATTTTTAATTTCAAGGAAAGCAGATTTAGCTTTAATAAATCAAAAAAAAAATTCAAAGGAAATATGCTTAAAACTTAAAGCCAGGAAACTGATTTGGATCCTGTCCAAATAGTAGGTACATAAGCTATCTGCAGCTCAAGACGAGACAAACATCCTTAAAACAAGAAAAAAAAGCCGAGAAGAAAATCAGCAATATTTGAGTCAAAAGTAATGAGATTCTATTTCACCAATTTCAGTATCATGTACTTAGTCTGTCTTCTATTGTGGTTAGATTTTCCCAATTTAATTCTAGGATATAATATTGCCCCACTATTAAGTTGTCCATTTTCTTAGTTTCTGAAATCTTATTTCTGTGTGACTGTATTTAATTTTCCCAGTATAGCACTCCCTGCAGAACTTCTTGGAGATCTGATCTGGTGTTTGTAAATTTTTTCAGGTTTTGTTTATCTGAGAATATTTCCTTCCCATATGAAGAATAATCTTGCTGGGTATAGCATCCTTGGTTGCAATTGCTTTTCCCTTAACATTTTTTTTTCTCAATTTTTTTTTTTTGAGAGGTTTTTGCTATAGGGCACGTGCGCTTGCCAGACAGAGAGAGAGAGACAGAGAGACAGAAAGCGAGAATTCACCCCCCAGAGGAGATGGCCATGCCACAATCCCATCTCCTCCCTTCTCCTCTCTGGATCTTGGGCACGCACGCACACACTCCCGGCATGAGTTTTAATCCACCGGGTCTGGGACATGAACTGCAGTTGACTACGTGGGAGTCCAACGACATAGCCATTACGCTAACTGCTGGTCCCATCCTTAACATTTTGAATATATTTTCCCATTGTTTCCTCGCTCTCCTTGGTTCTGATGGGAGATCCACTCTCAGCCTAATGGGATATCCTTTGTAGGTAACTTGGTGTTAATTTCTTGCCAATCTTAGTATTTAGTCTTTGTCTGTGGTTTTGGACAATCTGGTTATAATGTCTCTTGGAGAAGATCTTCTTGGGTTGATTCTATTGGGAGTCCTTTGTATTTCTTGGGACTAGATCTTTGAATGTCTCTCTAGGTTTGGAAATTTTTCTTCCAGGATTTCATCGAATAGATGGTCTCTTCCCCTTCTGGGATACCAATTATCCAGATGTTTGGACCTTTGGTGGTATCTAGTATTTCTCATATGGTATTCTCATTTGGGGGGAGCAATTTTCTCAGTCCTCATGGTGGATTTTTCTAGGCTAGCAATTCTATCTTCTATATCTGAGATTCAATTTTTGTTATAATCTACTCTGCTTTTAATACTTTCAAGGGAAGTTTTGACTTCCTATATTATAGTCTTCATCTCTAACAGGTACATTTGCTTCCTTTTTATAGTGTGAATTTCCTCTTTTAGATCTTTCAAGAATTTCCTCACCTTCTGAATATCGTCAGCTCCTTTCCCCTACCTCTTTGGCAGTTCATTGTCTCGCTTCTCTTCGATCTCTGTGAGCTTTATCACCATGAAAATTCTAAATTATTTATCTAATCCATGAATTTCATCATACTGTCTGAGGATGAAGAGGAGTTATTATTTTTCCTTGGAGGAGAGGTATTTTCTTTTTTTTTTTTCCATATTTCTTGTGACCCAGTGGTGATTTCTAGTCCTTTGATGGATGGTGCATTTCTTCTCATTCCTAAAGTTCAATCTGAGTGTTCAGAGACATGCAGGAGGAGGTGATCTGCAATCCCTCTTCTGTTCCATTCTCACTTTCTGTGCATCAGAATCAGTGGAAATAGAGGAATATTCTGACCCTAATAGCATGCAGATCCTGTTCACTTGGGCCTGTCTTGACATTTACTGTATAGAAGCTGAGAAGTCAATGAGTATAGATAAAGAAAAAGAAAATTAGAGAAAAGGAAAAGA
Source organism: Tupaia belangeri chinensis (assembly GCF_000334495.1). Lineage (NCBI taxonomy): Eukaryota > Metazoa > Chordata > Mammalia > Scandentia > Tupaiidae > Tupaia > Tupaia belangeri. The sequence goes on from NW_006199080.1 coordinate 1,707,263, forward strand.
AAATATAAAATAAAAAGGAAAAAAAGGGTAATAAAAAAACCTGTAGATTTTAGTTTTAAAAAGCAAAAATTGAAAACCTTGTGGCACACAATATGTCACAGCTGAAATTCAGTATCCATGTGGAGATGGATCTGGCTTTGTGCCTTTCTAGAAATGAGAGAGGAAGTGGTCTCAGCAGAAAATCTTCATTTTCCGTCTCTGAAAGCAGTATTTCGCAGGTGAAGTTCTGATAGGAGAAAAAAGAAGCTAAACTTTCCCTATTTACAGATGGTATGATTACATGCAAAGAAAATTCAAAGGAATTTCTCAAAAAACACCATGAAGTAATAAATGCATTCAGCAAAATATTTGGATAAAAATGAATATTCAAAAATTAATAGAATTTTTCTATGCCAATAATAAACACACAAAGAGAACTGAAAAAAATCATATTTATAATACCCACAAAATAATAAGCTACTTAGAAACAAACCTAATCAAAGAGGTATAAGACTTAAACAATAAAGATTATGATAAGCTTAAAAAAAGAAACTGAATATGATACAAAGAAATGGAAAGACATTTGGTGTTTTGAAGTAGAAAATCAATATAATCAAAAGTCTGTCCTCCTGGGAACCAGCAGTTAGCGTAATGGCTATGTCGCTGGACTCCCACGTAGTCGACAGCGGTTCGCGTCTCAGACCTGGTGGCTTAAAACTCATGCCGGGTGCATGTGCGTATGTGCCCAAGATCCCGAGAGGAGAATGGAGGAGAAGGGATTAAGGCGTGACCATCCCCCTTGGGGGGTGATTTCTCGCTTTCTGTCTCTATGTCTCTCTCTGTCTGTCTGGCAAGCACACACGCCCTATAGCGAAAACGTCTCAAAAAAAAAAATAAAAAAAATAAAAGTCTGTCCTCCCCAAATTACTTTATGAATTTAATGAGATTCTGATCAAATTACAAGTTATAGGGACCAGCAGTTAGCATAATGGCTATGTCGCTGGACTCCCACGTAGTTGACCTCGGTTCGAGTCCCAAACCCAGTGGCTTAAACTCATGCCAGGCACATGTGTGTGTGCGTGCCCAAGATCCTGAGAGGAGAATGGAGGAGAGGGGATTGCGGCGTGGCCATCCCCCATGGGGGTGATTTTTCGCTTTCTGTCTCTCTGTCTCTCTCTGTCTGTGTGGCGAGCACACGCACCCTATAGCAAAAATCTCTCAAAAAAAAACAAAGAAAAAAAGTTACAAGTTATATTCTTTAAACACAGAAAAAAATTATAAAATCAGTCTAGAACAATAAAAGACCCTGTATCTCCAAGGCATTACTGTACAAAACAAATAAAGTTATTACCTAACTTCAAAATATTTTACAAAGCATGATAATCAAAACATTATGGTAATTCTCACAAAGATAGAGACATAGCTCAATGGAAAAGAATGGGGTCCAGAAATAAATCTCTAAACATACAGCCAACTGATCTTTGACAAAGGGTACAAAACAATACAGTGGGAAAAGAAAATCTTACAGAAATTGGTGCTGAAAGTACAGAATATCTACTTGCCAAAAAATGTAACTAGACCCCTATGTCCCAACATATCAAAACTCAACTCAAAATAGATCAAACACTTAAATGTAACTCCTCAAAGTATTAAAGTACTAGTAAAAAACATAAGGGGAACTCTTGAGGACAATGATATTGGCCAAGTTTATTTATTTATTTTTTGTTTGTTTTTTGTTTTTAGAGAGATTTTTGCTACAGGGTGCATGTGCTTACCAGAAAGACAGAGAAAGAGAGACAAAAAGTGATAAATTACACCCAAGGGGAATGTCCACACTGCAATCCCTTCGCCTCCATTCTCCTATTGGGATTTGGGGTGCACATGCAAGCATGCTCGGCATGTTAAAGCTGCAGAATCTGGGACTCAAAACGTTATTGACAGAGAGTCCAGCAATGCAATCATTATGCCATCTGCTGATTCCAGCAAAGATTTTTAAAATAAGACCCTTAATTAAGTCCTATCTATCCACTAATAAGGCCTCCAATTAAGATGCAAAAAATAGGGAGCCAGTAATTAGTGTAATGGCTATGTCGCTGGACTCCCACTAGTCGACTGTGGTTTGTGTCCCGGACCCGGAGGCTTAAAACTCACACTGGGCGCGTGTGCGTGCATGCCCAAGATCCCGAGAGGGGAGTGGAGGAGAAGGGATTGCGGTGTGACCATCCCCCTGGGGGGTGATTTCTCGCTTTCTATCTCTCTGTCTGTCTCTGTCTGTCTGGCGAGCGCACGTGCCCTATAGCAAAAACCTCTCCAAAAAAAAAAAAAAAAAAGATGCAAAAAATAGATAAGTGTAATTAACCCAAGCTAAAAATATTCTAGCAGCAAAGGAAATAATAATTAGAGCAAAGAGACAAGTGTCTGAAAGGGAGAAAATATTTGCACACTATGCTTCAGACAAGGGATTTTTAATAGAGATATAGAGAACTCAAGCAACTCACCCACAAAAAAAATATGAATAATCTAATTAAAAAATGAGCTGAACAGACAACTCTCCAAGGAAGTTTTAGAATAGTTAAAATGCATATGAAAAATGTTCAATGTCTTATCACACAGAAATGCATGTCAAAATCACAATGTGATACAAGTTAATTCCAGTCAGAATGCTATAATCAAAAATTAAAAAAAAAGACAAGTGCCAGAGATGCTGAGGTGGGAATGTTAGTGGGAATGCAAATTAATAAAACTACTGTGGAAAGCAATATTTTAGAATAGTCAAAATGCATATGAAAAATGTTCAATGTCTTATCACACAGAAATGCATGTCAAAATCACAATGTGATACAAGTTAATTCCAGTCAGAATGCTATAATCAAAAATTAAAAAAAAAGACAAGTGCCAGAGATGCTGAGGTGGGAATGTTAGTGGGAATGCAAATTAATAAAACTACTGTGGAAAGCAATATGGAGGTTTCTCTAAAACTTACATATGACTCAGTAATCCTACTCCTTTATATTTATCTAAAGGATAGAAAAAAAGAGTCTGAGAGACAATTATACATCTTTGTTTATTGTTAAGATATGGAACAAACCTAACTGTCCAGGAACTGATGACTGAATTTTAAAAAGATGACATATATGTACTAGGGAACATTAAGCAGCCATACAGAAAATGAGATCATGTCACTTTTTTTTCAAAGTGGGTGAATATGGTTGACTTAATTCTAAGCAAAGTAAACCAGACTCTGAAAGATACACACTGTATATTCCTGCTCAATATATACCGAATGTTTGCACACTATGGTAGAAATGGAAAGATCTGAAAACATAGCAGGGATTCTAAGTGTAGATACCAGAGACTACAGGGAGGGAAATGAATGGTAGAAGGTGGATGCCAGAAGTAAAAAGAAGAAACACTTCATAGACAAAAGAATATAAAGTTCTCTCTTGAAAATTATGTATATAGTAATATTCTTGTTCTGTCATGTACCACATGCATACATTATAGCGATACACAAAAATGTAAATAAAAATAAATCAATTGGTTTTAAAATTATGCTAAGCAAAAAAAAAAATATATATATAAAGAGAAACATTGTCTTTCCCAAGAAAATTAATAAATGAAAGTAAATTATAAAAAAAAAATAAAAACAAGGCCATTGGGTGGCACAGATGTTAAAGTAGCTGGATTACATATGGCCAACTGCATGGTTCGAGTCCTTGACCCAGTGGCCTGAACAATGGGAGGCACGTCTACATGTGTGCCCAAAAGCTGGAGAAGAGAATGGAAGAGAAAGGATTGTAGTATGGCTGTCCCTTTGGGTGATTCTCATTTCCCTTCAGTCTCTCTTTCTCTCGGACTCTCTCTGGCAAGTGCAAACACCATATAGCAAAAACTGGAAGACAAAAAAGAATAAAAACTTTAAAACAAGGTTGTTGGTGATCGAATAGGTAAATATGAACTGCGTAGAGAAAATGAAATACTTTTTGCATCTGAAAGATGAACAGAATACAAATAAAGATTTGAATAAGATGGAATAAAATTATCCAAGAAGTATTATGCCTATGCATATTTACTGTTGAGAGCAAATAGTGATAAATTTAACACTATATGAATAAAAAAATTTAAAATTATTCAAATGAGATTAGCAGTGATATACAATGTGAGGAGTAGAAACTACCTTGCCATTTGGTAAAAAAGGGAATTTTGATGAAACATGTTTAGTGAATTGTGTAAGTGGTTAGAAAAATAAGAACATGACACCTAAATGATGAAACATATTAATGTTATGCAAATATTACAACTCTATATGTATGCATATGTATAAATGTATACATATATCCATATGCACGTGCATCATTTTTGCATATATATGTATATATATATATATATATATATATAGTTATGTGTGTATATATGCGTGTGTGTGTCAGTATATATATAAATAGACTTCAAAAAGTTCATGGAAAAACACAATTACAGTACCAGCTAATTTTGGTGAAAAAGAAATTGTAATTCATGTGTAGTTTTTTTATCACACATATTTTCAATAAACTTTTCAAAGATCTTCTTGTGTATATCCACATAGGATATAATAAACAAAATATTATGAAAAAGATCTAGCAGAACTTGAGCAAGTGTAACAGAATTTCTATGAATTATGTGTTTATTGATATTTTAATTTGTATTTATACCTATAATTTTATATTTACGCTTAAATTTAGACTTATTTATACAGTTACTCTTATTATCTATATCTGTAGCTGTATGTTCCTATCTAGCTACCTAGGAGAGAGAGGGAGAGAGATTTTTTTTAAAAGCTCAATTTATGGCATTATTACAAGTTAGAGCCAAAGAGAAAATTAGTAAACTGAAAAGACTAATCAGAGGAATTTACTAAGAGTTCAACAAATAGATAAAAGTGAAGGAACATATGAAAGAAGAGTAAAGAAGTTTGAAGAACAAACATGAAAAATGTATGATTAGTCTGGTGTAATTTCCAGGACAGATGACATCCAAATAGAAAAGCTGTAGTCAATGAGACAATTACTGAGAACTTTCTACCACTGATATAAGTCACCAATCTTGAACTTCAGAAAGCACATCAAAACCTATGCAGGATATATAAAAAGAAATCTGCAGTGAAAGTTTAAAAATTGCTCAGAACATATGAAAACAATCATAGCTTTTGAAACAACCAATGAAAATTAATACATGACGTACAAATGAACATTTTTTTGAGTAACACGAGAATTCAAAACATCAATTGAAAACACTGAAATAAATTGTTTAAATTGTCAAGAGAAAATAGCCATAAACTTAAAAATCCACACCTAGGTTTAAAAAAAAATTCATGTATGACGGCAAAGAAAAGACTTTCTCAGAAGCGATACACCAACTCAATCTATGTATCATTAATATAATGTTACTTCACTGGAACTTAACCTGAGACAGAAGAAAAAAAGAATACAAAAATGGGAAAATAATGTGTGTAATTCTAAAACATTAATCAAAAAAACTAATAATTAGTGTTAGTGTTTTTTAATTGACACATAATGATTTTTCATAGTCATAGGTGATTTTTAATACACGAATACAATATATGCTGAATAAATCATGGTGATTAGCAATCAGTCACCTAAGATAGTCATCATTACTTTGTGTTGAATACATTGAAAACCCTCTGTTCTAGCCCTTTTTAAGTGTGCAATATATTATCGTTAACTGTCGTCACTCTACTGTGGAATAGAAACTCAGAATTTATTCTTCTTGTCTGACTGTAACTTTGTGTTTATTTATCATTTTCTCCATAGGTCCCTCATCCCTTGATCCTTCCCAGCCTTTAGTAATTCTATTCAACTCTCTTTTATAAAATCAAAATTTTTAGCTTCCATACATGAGTGCCTTCCTGTTTTATATAACCAAAGTTGAAAATTACAAGAAAAAAATTGAATACATGGATAACTAAGATAAATATAAAAAAGAAAAACTCTCCAATTACATCAAAAGATTTTTAGAGCATTTGAGTGAAACAGGGGATACCTGAATGTAGAAAGTGGAAAGGGGTTGACAAACAGGAAGAACTGGATTAGTAGATGCAAACGTTACAGACAGGTGGCATGAGTTCCAAACACTATTGCCCAGTAGAATAACTAGAATCGGTGACATTTCTATGTCTACTTCAGAATAATGGCAAAGGAGCACTTACTTCAAAGGTTTACAACACAAAGTGAAGAATATTAGAGATGGTGGTAGTATTTATTCCCTGAGTTGATAATTATACATACATTTCAATACATGTATACAATACATTCATGTACATGTATTCAAAATCACACTGAAAAACAATAATCTTCCATTCTTATATGTTAATTAAAAATTAAAATAATACTACAGAAGGATTACTTAAAAATGTTTTGAACCAAAGTGTCATATCTTCATTGTGGCAAAATATACCTAGACAAAGGAAGTTGCAATGTAACAATAAGCTTGACTCTACCAGGTTAAAAATAACAATTTTTAAAATACAGTTAATGTTGCTTTAAAATAAATAAAGCAAACATTAATTTCCAGAAACAGAATTGTGAAAATAAAAATATTTGATCTATAGTAAAATAGGACACTAGCAAGAAATATTGGAAGTATTCATTCATCAAGGTCATCTCTAAGAGCATCATAAAACAGGCAAATGAGTAGTATAAGCCTGTTTGCAACACATTTATTCAAGAAAAATTCATAGCCTGAATACATCCAGAGCTTAGTAGACAACACAAAGAAAAAAATTAGAATGTTGAACAAGCCTTTTACATAAGAAGAAATCTAAGAAAGCAATAAACATTTGAAAAACTGCTCAGCTTCATTAGTCTTCAAGGAAATAAAAAGAAAAACCATGGGACATCAAAAAACACCCAACAGAATGTTTAAAATAAAAAAGATTGATGGTACCAAGAATTAAGTATTAGTGGAAAGGAGAACTAATGAGATCTTTTATATAAAACTGATATTATACAATTTTGCAAAATTGCATTCAGAAATGTTTGGCAATATTTACTAAATTTTGAATATTTTTGTCATCTATGAAATATTAACTAACTACAAAAATATACAAAAGAATTGCATTTGTATGCACTAAAGCATATTTAAAGGAATGTTTATAGCAGCGTTATGCATACTAGCTAAAAGCTGTTGCCCTCAACAAAAATACAGATAAATAGTGATATATCAATCTGTTTTACTGTTGAAATAATATACAGAATTAAAAATAAACAAACTATTGCTATGCAAACATGGAGAAATCTCATAAAAATAACATTATATCAAACCATAAATAAATGCATAATCTATGGTTTCATAACATAATATGAAAAAGATCTCTGCAACTGAAATCGAGACAATGATTACATTTCAGAGAGATTATATAAGTTTCTGTGGCAGTGGTAATATTCTATTCAATGCTATGCTTGATAATTAGGTAGAAATTATTTTTTTTGATATTTCATTAAGTTGGGTACTTATGACTTCTACACTTTTCATGTGTATGTTTTACTTTATTAAAATCTAATATAAGGGGATAGCAGGTGGCATAATGTTTAAGGTACTGGACTCCTTCGTGATTGACTGCAGTTCAAGTCCTGGACCCAGAAGCTTGAAACTCATACTAGGTGCCTGTACATGTGTGTCCACAATCCTGAGAGGAGCATGGAGGAGAGGGATTACAACTTAACCATCTCCATTAGCGGGTGATTTCTTGTTTTCTGTCTCTGGTGAGCGCACACCTTATAGCTAAAAGAATCTCAAAAAATCTAATTTAAAAACATCTATAAAATGAAAATTAACGCAAATTGTTCATTGCTTGCTTAAAGGTTTTCAAATAGGATGCTGGGGCTCACAAGAGAGAGACAAACAGAAAACTTAAGAAGGAAAATGAAAAATCATCCCCTAAGAGAGATGGCCATGTTGCAATCCCTTTTCCTCCATTCTCTTGGGATTTGGGGCATGCAATCAAATGCAGCTGGAGTGATTTTCAAGGCACTGGGTCCAGGATTCAAACCTTGGTCCGCCTTCAGTGCCTAAACTATGTGCAACCTATTGGTCCCAGTAAGAAGTTTTTAATGTGTCCCTTAGTAAGTTATGATAAAGAGAACACAAAATCAGGAGAAACACAGAAATGAACAATGAAACAGAATTAGTTGGTAGGCATGGTGAGGACATTGCATTCTTTTTTTTTTTTGGAGAGGTTTTCTCTATAGAGCGCATGCGCTCACCAGACAGACAGAGAGACATAGAGACAGCGAGAAATCACCTCCCAGGGGGGATGGTCACGCCTCAATCCCTTCTCCTCCATTCTCCTCTTGGGATCTCGGGCACGCACGCACACGCGCCCGGAGTGAGTTTTAAGTCACCGGGTCCAGGACATGAACCACGGTCGGCTACGTGGGAGTCCAGCGACATAGCCATTACTCTAACTGCTGGTTCCCAGGACATTGCATTCTATAATAATATAATTAATACTTTAGTTAGGTGTGCATATTATTAGAATAAATTACCTTCCAGGTATACTTTTTTTAATACATTTTAGGGAATCATACGCATGTTCTCACCACAATGAAAATAAAATTAGCAATTAATAACAATAGCAATGACAACAAAAGTAAAAACAAAAATTATCTAGGAATATAAAACATTGCATTTTACATATGACAAGTAATACAAAAAAGAAATTATTTAAATTATGATATTTATGTTTTAAATATTAAAAATTATAATGTAATATAAGCAGTATTTTAAAACATAATTATCAAAAGTACCAGGCATGAAAGGTTTTACAATATCTCCAAACATAAAAGGTATGGTCAATGCAGTGTTACAGGTGACAGTAAAACCATTAAAATGTCTTTATTAATAATTGAAGAACAAAGTAAATAAGCTAAGTATCAACATTCAGAAAAAGAGTTGTTTTTGCTATTTGAATAACAAGCATGAAGAGAAAAAAAAAAAAAAAACAATAAAAATTAAATGAAAATAGGGGCCAGCATATGACATAGTGGTTAAGACACTACATGACTGGTTGTGGTTCGAGTCCCAATCCCAGTGGCTTAAAATTCAGACCAGGCACATATGTACATGCCCTAAATCCCAAGAGGAAAATGGAGGAGAAAGGATTGTGGCATGGCCATCCTCCCTGGGGTGATTTCTTGCTTTCTGTCTCTCTGTCTTTCTGGCAAGTGCATATGCTGTATAGCAAAAGTCTCTCCCTCCCACAATTAATATAATGTGATACCTATAAAATAGTGTAAACATAATAAATGATTGGATGTTTGAAAAACATATTGACTAGACAGTATCTATAATACTAACTCATGAAAATTGGCACACAAATTACTACTAGTTACATTAATAACTGTGAGATAAGGGTCATAACCAAAGATAAAACAAAGGTTAAATATAACCTAGAAAATAGTAAATTTGAAAAATAAGAAAAAACACTTGTATGAAAAATATAATTATTTAACAATAGTCAACATAAAAATAAAAATCCTGAATTGTTTTATAATACACAAATGTAATTATTACATTAGAATCAATTCATCAATCATGGAGAACAGATGGTTTTTAAAAAAAGAGTTTATCAAACAGTCAAGAAACAATCATTCCTATCATTTTTAAAATTGTACTCCATGGACTAGGTCAAAAAGAAACAATCTACTTTGCATTTTTCGAAAGTAGAATAACTTTTTAAAAGAAAATACTATGCTAAGATTATCTTTATTAATTTGTAGAATTGTTACCTGACTTTATTTTTTAGAGTTTTTTTGACTTAATGTGCATGTGCTCACCAGAAAGAGAAAGAGAGACAGAAAGAGGGATATTGAGCAATCACCATACTCCAGAGGGATGGCCATGCCACAATCCCTTCTCCCTTTTTCGTCATGTTGTATGCTTCTGCTATTGATCTTATAATCAAAAACATTTTTAAATATTTTTCATGTATGTTGATATAGATTACTCTCTATTTTTTCATAGTTGATTTTGAACATAGACTCAAAATAAAAGAAGAAAGGCTGACCTTGAATTGTGAAGGATAATGCTACAGGGTGTCTCTTGGTAATGTCCGGGGGTTGTTGTTCCTCAAGGGGCCTTCATTATGACACTCATATATTTATGAATTTACAGTGGTTTAGGATCTGACATTATTTGCGAAGTCAGAAAGCTGATTGTATAATTACATCCAGACTTCATGCTTCTCTCACTGTGAACTAACTTAATCCTGCTCTCAAAATTGATCTATAAACCCAGAACAATGATTTACTTATTCAAAGTAGAAATATGACTCTCTAAATACAAAGGAATCTTTGAATCTTAGCAGTTTATTCTATTTAAGCATATCCATAATGGAGGGCAATAGCATGATGAGATTAGTTTAGAGAGCACATCATCAGTTGGCTTAATATGTTAACTTTATATTTACTTGCATCATGATAAGAAAGCTTAATGTGTTTATCCAAAATATTAACAGGACTGAACTTGCTAATGGAATATGGATATTTGAAACCTATTATCTAATGTTCTTTCTCCCCCGATCAGTTCTAGAATTTCAACAGCCAACATTTGCTTCTGTAATCCCTCTTTTTTCACACTCTCATTGATACTTTCTACTTTTGATTAATGTATACTTTTTTGATATAATGTAATGCATTCAGCAAAATTTTAACAAGATATTTTAAGTCTAGACCCTTGTCTTCCTTTGAGATGACTTTGTATAAATCTGCTCTGATGCGTCATGTTGATTTCCGATGTCTCTCTCCCAGGATATCTTATATCCTTTCCTTCTTATTTACATCTCTCTGTCATGCAGCATAATCGCTATCACTTCCAGTTTTGTGTTGGTGGCAATTTTACTCAAGCCACTGATAAAATTGTCAGACAGACTAGGGGCAAAAGCCTCTGTTGCATTTTACTACAATTAGTTTTCTCTCTCGACAGGGTGTTCGGTAATTATCTTCTGAACACAATCAACCACTGACAACCCTAACCAACTGCCCTACCTCCCAACGAGATGAAGTCTTATTCCCAAGGACATCACATGGGACCTTGTGAAATGCCTTTCAGAAATCCAGATAGACTGCATCCAGTAAGCTAACCAAATTAATAATTCAGTAAACATTCACAAAATATGTTAATATCTGATCTGGAATGACCTATTCTTTGTGTCCATTCACTCTGCTCAGAACCTTAAAGAACATGACATCGTTTGTTTAAATTAATGCATATCTACTTTTCCCATTTTGACAAACTAAAATCTATACTTTCTATAATGGATAATTGGGTTTATAAATAATTATAAAAATATATTATCAGGGCAAGGATAGAATTAGTTATGTTTTCATTTAGCTACAAGAGAATCTATTTTATATGCTATAACATGTTATTAGAGAAATTTTTGAAATCAGGTAACAGGAAAATTACTACAACAGAAAGAAGAATGAAGCTTTTGAAACACTGCAAGAACTCAAATTTCTAAATACAGTATTAGGAGTAACATAATTTTCAATGATTGAAAGAGTTGAAACAAGGTATTTCCAAGTAATGATGATTAATTTAATATGAATGAGCCAAAGCTGATGTGGTAATAAAACATTCAATCATCCAAGGTGGAAATAATTCAGTGGAAAAAATCAATCTAGATAAGTTTTCTAATATAATTTTCACTTAATGATTATAAAGGTAAATATCTGAAATATTGTAGTTACATATCAGTATTATAGAAACTCAACCTTTGGAAAATTTTATATATACATACATAAATTATATAACATATATACATATATGTGTATATTACATGTATATATTATATATACACATCTAACATAAATACTTGTATGTATATATTATGCTATGTATATTATATGCATATATTTTGCATATATAAGTGTATGTATGTACATATATTTTGTGTATCTGTGCATGCATAATGTGTGTATATTTATATATTTTATATATACATATGTATGTATATATGTATGTGTGCACACACCCATTTATTAGTTCTACTTGAATGGCACTCAAGTCAATGTATATAGATACATTGTATATAATGTGCAAAGCAACACTATCCAAAAACATAACGTACAAATAACAGTCAATTATAATAGAAACTTCAATATTATTGTATTTGATTCAGTATTATGTTATCTACAGTAAATTGTAACTTTGTTTACTTTTTCAGATATTAACCTCATGATGTGAGTTCTAAGCCCTAATATAGAGCCAAAATTTTAAATCTTGCACTTTGCTATTTTCAAACTCCGTTTAAATGGGACTAAAAAATATAAAAAGAAACCAAAAATGAAGCATAGAAAGAGACCAGAGATTTGGTGTGTATGCATGTATGTGTGTGCAAATTAAGGAAATACTGTAAAGTCAGATGCCCAGATTCTAGTCCTGATTTTCTAAGTATTTTATGATTGAAGGGATAAAGTCAGGAGGTCTCTGGTTTTAGTTTCCTATTTATATACAGACATTTTCATTAGAAGATATCTAATTTCCCCTGTTAGCTTTCAGAGTTAGCATTTAAATATTGATGCATTTTGCACTGGATTATAAAAGCTTTAAAATTGCAGGCAATCTACTTTCAGCCCTTGTCATAAAGGTATAATTTCTTACCATTTCACATACACTCAGATCAAATTCTAACAACATTTGTTAACCTTCGTGACAAATGTATTGACAATATATTAATCAATCAGCTCTAAAACTTCAATTTTCTCAGTACATCGTATGTGCTATTTTAAAAAATATGCTAAATTTAAAACATCCCACTACAAGAACTGTCTAACACAGTGAGAATTTGTTTTGTTTTGCCTCTTAAAATTTAGAGAATAATGTATCCTAGGAAAGAACACACGATACTTGCGTCTGCTCTAATGTAGTATTCAGGCAAAGTTTCTTTTGTTTTGCTGCATACTGAGTGATTTGGCCTGTATTGAAAAGCAGTTCAGAAAATCTCTGAGGAGGATAATGTCTGTTGATGATAACTGATGCTGGCTTCCATGGAAATGCTAATTTGGTAGCAGTCACTGTCAATCAGTCGCCTTGAGTTATTGTTCCAGCACTTCTAGATGCAATATGTGATGGCTGATGAAAGTTCCCACTACAGTAATTAGCTGTCTTCAAAGAAGAAGAAAGGGTTGTTAACTTAGTCTAAGGTAAACAGGCTCCGAGCAGGAAAAATAATCATGAATAACTTTCAATGATTCAAGACGAAAGAGTATCAGAAAATTCATTTTGGTCTCCTTTCCATAAAAGAAGAAACTATAAGTTGAACAAATGAAGCAAATTATATGCTGCATAAGAAACAGATCCTTTTGAGTTTATATAGAAAGATATTATGTTACCTATTATAAATCATAACTTTGGTTATTTTCAATTGTCAGATATCAACCTTATGATGTGGGTTCTAAATACTAAAATACTGTCAAAATTTTAAATATTGCATTTTGTTATTATCAAGCTCAGTTTAAAAGGGACCAAGAAAAGAATAGAAGAAAACATTAGATAGAAGTTAAGCATAGAAAGTGACTAATGAAAACGGTGTGTATGTCTGTGTGTGTTTGTGTGTGTGTGTGTGTGTCTGTCTGTGATTTGTAGGAACACTGTAAGTTTATGTTTTAGTTTAAAAAATTAAAATGTAATTGTATACCTACTGGGGTCATATGCATTTTAATATAGTAAGTCTACATACTTTATATATGTTACTCATAATCTATAGTAGTTCCATGAAGTATGAAAGTTTTAATTTTCTGATATTCTGAATTTTATTTGTAGAAGTGGGCTACCTAGTGGAATATAAATCTAGCCTAGTTATTTTTTGACTTTGCTCATTAGGAATTACAGCTTTAATAGCAGAAGCAACCTTTGGAGTACTGCGATTAAATAAGATTAAATATTAGATGACTATCTTAAATATATACAAAACCAAATTTTTCTAATTAAATTACCTCAAGAGCATATAAAATTAATTGACAGCTAACAATACAATTCCAAGCACCCTTCCATGCAGAATGTTTAAGTCTATTTTCATTGTTAAATTTAATTTTTAAGGGTCTGCCAGGTGGCATGCTGGTTAAGGCGTTGGACTCCCTCATGATTGACAGCAGTCTGAATCCCAGAGCTGGCAGCTTGCTTTCTCACTTTCCCTTTCTCTCTCCATCTCTCTTTCTCTCTCTGGTTAAATTAAATAATAATAATAATAAAAATGAAACAATTATTTTTAAAAGTATGTAATTTAAAACATAATATGATTCCTAAATTATAGTACCACAAGGCAGACTTAAGTCGAAATGTCTGAAGGCAATACACTTATGTCTGTAAGAGAATATTTTTATTTTCTTTTGTAAGACAACTTATGATGGGGGAATGGCACACAGTTAATATTTATAAGTGAATACACTTGTAGATGCCAGTATTCATGAAACCATCATCACAACCAGCATAAATTCTGTAACAACCTAAAACATGTTGTATCTATTAATAATAATATTTCCCAAGGTCATCCCCAAAATCTAGTTTACTACTCCCTACATTAAGTGTATCTTGGATATTGAAACTACATCCACATTCACTGAGAGAAAGATCGCATTTTATTAAATCCACAAAGTCTGTAGCTGAGGAATTCATCATCAAGGGGATGGAATATCTATTCTCCTTATGCCTAGGCCCTTAGCTGTTAAGACTCAAAACTGTGGGCAATTCCATGTCTCAGCCTGGACTTGTCTGGAGGGTACTTCAATCACCTGACTTCTAGCTGGTAAGGTCAGGAATAATTTGAAACATTGGGCTTATCTGAACCTGTCAACAGGATGCCTGAATGTGCTATCTCCTTTTTAGTGTAGCCTCATTTCCCAGCTCAGATTTCAAGTAAAAGTGTTTAAGAGACCAAGGCAGAAATTGCATCTCCATTATGACCTAATCCCTATCTGTACTCTATTGTCCAAGCAGTTACAAGTCCTTCTCCAAAGGAAAGGGAGTGTTGATGATACAACCTGAAGGGACTAGCTTCAAAGGATATTTTGGCTATTTTTCTATTTCTTTCTTTCTTTCTTAATTTCTTTCTTTCTTTGTTTCTTCTTTTTCTTTATTCTTTTTTTCTTTTTCTTTCTTTTTTCTTCTTTCCTTCTCTTTCTTTCCTTCCATCCTTAGATCCTCTTTTACACCTTCCTTCTTTCTTCTTTTTCTTTTTCTTTTTACTTTCTTTCTTTTTCTTTTCCTTTCTTATTTCTTCCTTTCTTTTTACTTTCTTTTTCTTTTTCTTTCTTTCTCTTCCTTCCTTCTTTCCTTCCTTCCTTTTTCTCTCTTTCTTTCTTCTTTCTTTCTCTTTTCCTTCCTTTCTTTTCTCCTTCCTCCCTTGTTTCCTTCCCTTCTTTCTTCTTCCTTTCTTTCTTCTCTCTGTCACTCTTTCTCTCTTTCTTTCCTTTACTTCATCACACTGTTGATAATCCAAAGATAGCCAGGGTCTTTGGGGCTTAGAACAGAAAACCTTTCTGTCCACATTTTTATTATCTCTCCCCACAACTCCTTTACCATTTTTTTAGTTACTTATTCATTTTCATTTGCCCATCCACATTTTTATTATCTCTCTCCACAACTCCTTTACCATTTTTTTTAGTTACTTATTCATTTTCATTTGCCTTCCAAAGAGAGCAAAACATTGCCAATATAACCACTGCCAAAAAAAGAAATGAATTTCCTTAATTGAATTGGAGGTCTAGAACTCAGAGAGAAACTTTCCTGCATTGCTACAGTAATCTCTGAAAAATCTTTAACTTCAGAGAAATTAATGTCAGATTGTTTTGATTTCATATAGTTTACATGGCTCATCAATACTGACCCATACAGTCAATATTTAAAAACCTTTGAAAAGGAATGCTTCAAACAGAACTTTTATAAAGCTTTTAGAAAAAGAACATTTGGTGAAGTAGGGAGAAGGATTAAACAGCTAAAATTTCTGATGCTCTTTGCAGTCATTTTTCTTTATTAAACCAATGAACAGAATTATCCCAAGTAAAATCACTAGCCCAGCAGGCCTGAGCCATGCTCTCCGCCCTCATTTAACGTGCTGATAATATAATATTTTTGGCTTGCAGATCGTGAACAAATGTAAACAGGAAGGAAAGAATCTATAAAAAGAAAGCAAAAAACAGAAAACCAAGCATAGAATTCACGCTGACAAATACCCATGGGATTATATTTATGTGCTTTTTATGTGTGCCAGAAAATAACCCCAAATATGTATATTATTATTTGGTACTTGTTTAAGTATGACATTATACAATAAAATAAACTTATAAAGTATAATTTTACTATATATTTTAACTATTTGTACCCTACACCATAATTAAAAAAATATTAAGTTTTCCCATTGTTTACCATGGAAATGGCAAACTCAGAAAATAATACTACATAAAGAAGTAATAAACAACTTTCCTAAACTGATTGGACTTAGAAAGTGCTTATTCACGTTAAGATTTTACCTAGTGACCAGCAGTTAGCATAATGGCTATGTCACTGTACTCCCATGTAGTTGACTGTAGTTTGAATCCCGGACCCAGTGGCTTAAAAAATCTCATGCCAGGCACATATGCACGCATGCCCAAGATTCCAAGAGGAGAGTGGAGAAGAAGGGATTGCTATGTGGCCATCCCCCCTGGGGGGGGGTGATTTCTCACTTTCTGTCTCTCTGTCTCTCTCTGCCTGTCTGGTGAGCACACGTGCCCTATAGCAAAAACTTCTCCCAAAAAAAAGGATTTTACCTAGAGAAAGCAATATAATAATGAATTCTAAGAAGATATTTTGGGAGATCATCTGTTGGAGTATGGTTAAGGCACTCACTCCCACACGGCTAAGTGCAGTTTGAGTCCTGGATCTGGTGCTTGATAATCATGCAGGGCACATTTGCATGCATGCCAAAAATCTTAAGAGGAGGAGAAAGGATTTCCATATGGTCATCCCCTGGCAGAATGATTTCTCACTTTCCCTCTCATTGTTTCTCTCCAATGAGTGCAAGTCCTGTATTGCAAAAAACCTACAACAAAACAAAAAAAGCAAACAAGAAATTTCCTCAGAAGAGAGAGAGATTTTTGGTTATCTAGGAAAAGAAATCCTATAATGACCATGTTATTTCAAACATTTAATTGGCTATATCGTTACTGGTCGAATTTTACATGTTTACTCCATAACATCCAGGACAATCCACTATTTACAAGATGATAAAAGTGAAATCCAGAAAATTAATATTAGCTATCTTAAATCAAAAATTAAATAAATGATAATGAGAAATGGAAAGAATTTCTCAATTAGAATATATAATCCCTTATGAAATTTTTTAAAGTTACAGATTCCAAGCTTCACTTTCTACAGATTCTCTTATCAGAAAATCTGTCTCTTCACTCTCACCACCTCCTTAGAATTTAGAGAACATTCCAGAGATTCAGTCACCATGTTGTAGAGAAGCTATTATTTCAAAAGTATTAATTCAGTGACTACCATGTACAGTGAATTGGGATGTGGAGTAAGTGCAAATGAGTGTTAAGCTTCCTGTCCTTGAGGAACTCAGTCCACTGAAGGAAACAGACAAGCAGACAAATGTTTGCAATTTAATACAATAAGTGCTATGATTGTGCACCAGGGGAGTGTCTAAATTAAATTGAGGAAAAGAAGGGCATTGTATGCTCTTGAAGGAGATACACTGACCTTATTCTTGAAGGATGCTGGGAAGGGTAGGATATTTAATAAAGCTAAAGGGGAAAATGAGCATCAGAAAATGAATAGCCTTCAGCACCTTAAGGACTTTCTATAAACTTTTATGGACACCGGCAGTTATCTTAAAGAATAGTAGGAGCAATGTAAGGTCTGCACAAAATTAGTAAATTCCTTTTGTGATTTGAAAACATAAATCTGAGTACATCATTTAAGTCCTATTATAATTGTGAAAGAGTTTAATGATAGGAGGCTTTGGTTTAGCAAAAGAAAAGAAAAAGAAAGCAAGTACTGCCTTGCCACACTGTATTCTCCTTCTGGGTGGTTGGTTATGGTGTTAATTACTCCTTGTTTCTGGGCTCTTGACAAATGAGAACAAATGCGGAGTTCCACTATAGCTCAGCCTGTAACACCAGCTTGTTTTTAATTAAATGACTTTAATTTAAAACTTCTTCAGAATTCCTAATCTCACTTTTTTCTTTATCCTGACCTTTAGTGCTTTTCTAATCATGACTTAATGGATCCAGTTTGACTGTGGAATAAAACTTGGGGAGCAAAGACAAACTGATGTTTCTGTTGCACTTTCTACCTGTGGCTATTCAATATATGTGAGCACAAGAGTCTGGGAGGTAAAGTGGTCTTACTGGTTTTCAAGGTTGACCTTATTAATAAGGAGATCATATCTTCCAATCAATATGGCATCTAAAACTTGGGATTTTCCTGTGTCTAATGGTGTCTCAATAGGAACATGCACTAATCTCTGAGGCTGACCCACAGGAGAAGGTTCTGGGTTCATGGCCAGAGACTTTTCTGACCATGTTGGCTATATAACAAGGCTGGCTAAACCTGGGAGTAGAATGCCGTCTCAGGACCCCATTCGAAGTGTGGTCTATCCCTGTGTCTCTCACTCACAGAGGGAGTAAATAAATTTTTAAATAAGTAAATAAATAAAATTTAATCCCTCTTACCAAAAAGACGAGGCAGTCTTTCTCACAAAAGAAAAGAATAATTCATTCTTTTAAATATTTCTTTCTCTTGAGAATTAGAACAGAATTTCTCTCAAGGCACCTTAAGACTTTGAGATTTAGGCTTTTTGTTTTTCCAAAAACTATCCCAGTTTTTAGTCTCCTAAGACTTTTTCCTTAAAAACAAGGCTGTATCAACCAATGATGCTCTGTTTCCTTTGGGGTAAGGGTAGCTTAGTTGTTTCCTGAGGTTTTCCTCTTGAAACTAACTGCACATCCTCGTGTGTCCCTTGAGACCAGTTAAACTGAAATGAAAGTTACTTTCACATTTCTACATTTTGTATTAAGATGACTAGAATTCTCTCCTATAAACAGCACAAAGAGGCAGTGCAGTATGCTCTGATATGATAATTTCATCAGTATCCCTAAATGTGAAAACATAAGCCAATGTCTAGTCATTACAACAATTATACCTATAAACCTCCTCAAATACCATATCTAATATGATTCACAGTTAGTAAGCATCTGAGAGTTTATTTTTCAAGCTAACAAATTAGTCTCATGAACCAGGCAGAAGATCTAAGACTCCTAGGTCAAAAATGTATAGTCAAGGCAATACAGTAGCCAGGGTATCTGCATTTCTTGCACCAGTTTCCCAAGTCCTGATTCTCACAAAATGGCACAAAAAAGCTAGATGGTACTTGAAAGAACTGTAGATTGGGTAAAATGAGAGGAGTCTTGCACATGGGAACCTGTATCTTTTATACTGGACAATAAGCATGCCTACCTTTTTCTCCAGAGTGACACAATCATTTTTTTTCAAGGCTTTAAACAAATTTGTCCTTGGCGTGGAAAAAGACTTTATTCTTCAATGCTATTCCCTATTAAAAAAATCCCTTGAAAGTTGGTTTGAAAAAAGAGCATTTAGTTTCTTTTCAAAATGGGTCAGAATTGAGAGAAACTCCTAGAGAATTGTCTACCAAAAGCACAAGGTATCTAGATGGATAAATGATGGATAGAGAGATGATAAAATGTTTCAGAGTCAGAGTACTGCATTCTTTCTAAATGACAAGATTGAACTTACTCTTTTTTTAATAAATTCATGATATGCATTCCCAGTCTTTATCTCTCACTAAGGTTTTCACCATCTGTAATATAGCCAATGATGTGTTTACCACATTATGATTGATTTTTTCCAATCAGTTTTCTGGTATTCTATTGAAGAAGTATGGAATTTTAACAAGAGAGCTCATTTAAACTACTTCTCTTAGCTTAAAATAATGCAAACATTTCACTACCTTGAATATCTTCCCTCTTGAACAAGACCACTAAGGCAATTTTGGTAAGTTCTGGTGGCTGCTTTAATTTCTTGTTTTGGCATATTGTAAGTTTATAGATCCTTGTCTTCTAAGGAAAACGCCATAATTATTCATGTTTATTTTTTCCTGAAGGATCAATATAAGCAGATTCCAAAAGAGAGGGCTACTATTAGTAATTCCAAAACTTTTGTTCTCCTCTCCCTCTAAGATGTATATGATTCATGCTCTGAATTTCTCAGCATTTTGCCTTTCCTTAGCTTTAATAGGTTTTGAGAATCTCATGCCATTTCAATAAAAGCATGTTGGTATTATATTTTTTTCACCTTTTTTTCATAAATCAGTGAAGTACTCTTTTTTTTCAATGTACTTCAATTGGTACTCTTTTTCCAAGAGTATTGGACATTAAAATAAAAATATTAGGGGTCAATAGGTAGTGTGATGGTTAAAGTGCTGGATTCCCACATGATCAATTGAGGGTTGAGCCTTAAGCCCAGCAGTTTGAAAACCACACTGAGCATGGGTGCATGCATGCCCAAAATCCCTAGAGGAGAATGGAGAAAAAGGATTAAGGAATGACCATCTCCCTGGGGGGTGATTTATCACTTTCCATCACTCTGTCTCTCTCCAGAGAGTGCATGTACCCTATTGCAAAAACATAAAAGAAAAGGAAAACAATAATCTCATCTTTAAATTGATTTATTTTGTACTACATAGAGAGACAAAGTTGGGTAAAGTATTTATTTATTTATTTACTTATTTATTTATTTATTTAATTCCTAAAAGGTGCAGATACTCTTAGAAGTTGATCTACTTGAGAATGTTCTGGTTTCATATTTGAAGACCTCCTTGAGTATGTTGGGCACATATCTACCTGAAATTGGGAGTCGATTGTGGCATCGAGCATCTGTCAGGGCACAATCTTTTTCTCTTTCCTCTCTCTGTCCATCTTCTCTCACCCACCACCCAGAGAATAAATAAATTTGTAAAAACTGACAAATATACAGTGGATTCTAGCAAAGTAAAACGTGTGTTCTTGAGGTATATTCATCTGGTATACTGTTAGAAAGGGTCTAATGTTAAAAATAAGAGACTTTAAAAATAAGAGAACAAAACAAATCTAAAACTTAATTTTTCACTTCCATTCTGTAAAACCAAAATTAATTACTAGAATTTAATATTAGAGTGATTTGCCCACTTTCATTAAATTTGTTGGCTAAGTAAAAGTTACTGTCTTTCTTAAAGAAATTCAACAATGTCGGACCAGCAGTTAGCGTAATGGCTATGTCGCTGGACTCCCACGTAGTCGACCGTGGTTCGCACCTTGGGCCCGGTGGCTTAAAACTCACACCGGGTGCGTGTGCATGCGTGCCCAAGATCCCGAGAGGAGAATGGAGGAGAAGGGATTGTGGCATGGCCATCCCCCCAGGGGGTGATTTCTTTCTCGTTTTCTGTCTCTCTGTCTCTCTCTGCCTGTCTGGCCAACGCACACGCCCTGTAGCGAAAACCACTCCAAAAAAAAAAGTCAACAATATCTTCACCCAAAATAAATAAACTGATTAATTAAGTAATAACGAAACTATTGATTTACTGTATTAAATGTAGTATCTGTCCTAATTAGAACCATTCTTTCAAATTTCAAATTTTAAGTTGGTGTTTGTGTGTGTGTGTGTGTGTGTGTGTGTGTGTGTGTTGGAGATTTTAGTCCTCAAGAGAAGGGGAGAAAAATAAGGGTGTGGCCTAAAGGAAGTTAGCTAGATCCATTGTCCTAAAAAACATCTTGCAACATGAGTAGCATTTTTGTCAATGAGAAATGTCAGGTGCACATTAAAAACTGTATTGCCATGGATAACTTTATTGCTTTATTTTACTTATGAAAAATGGATGAGGTTGTATAAAATACAGTGTTAAACTTATCTTTCTAGTCATAAATATAATAGTTAATGATTTTCAGATACTTATTATTGGCTGTGTGCAGGACTAAGTTATTCTTACTTCTCACAATAACCTGTGAGTTTTACTACTAAAGAAAGAAAAATAAATACAGAGAGATTATAGAACTTTTTCAGTGTTTCCCAGAGGCCCTCTCAGAGAAAAACCAGAATTTGACCCTAAGCATTTTACTGACAGCAACCAAGGCTGTATTATTAAATATAACAGTATTATTAACTATATCTACCACAGTATTATGTATTATGACATTCTGGTATCTCCTAGTAAATAGAGTTTGTCTAAGTTTTTTGTTTGATTTTATCTTGGCTATAGATAGCTCCTAAGTCTCACATTTTCCTTTTTCCCTTCTGCACCATATCTGATCAAGCTTGTAAAAAAATCCTGGCTACCTACTACTTTATCACCTATAGGAAGTTCAAACAATGATAGCCTCTACCCTATCCACAAGATACTCCAAACCAACCTCCTCTTCCTGATTTCTCAAGCCATTTTTTGGTCTGCTTGGGAAGTCTGCTTTGTTCTCACTAGTATGTTTATAATAAAATTCATAACCCCTTGGTGTGTGTGTGTGTGGAGTTATCTGTCTCTGAATTTTACCCAGTTTTTAGTACAGGAGTCACTCCTGTTTATTTAGAATAGTCACAACACATTCGAGTATGTCAAGCATTAACTGTCAAAGTTACTAATGAAACCACTCTTTTGTTATCTTCAAATGCAGTGTTTTTTCAAAAAGTTTTTGAGTAGAAAATTAATAGAAGCTTTGTATTTCTTGGGACTGGATCTTTGAATGCCTCTCTAGGTTTGGAAAGTTTTCTGGCAGGATTTCATGGAATAGATTATCAATGCCCTTATGAGTCTCATCACCTTTTGGGACACCATTTATCTGGATGTTTGGACGTTTGATAGTATCGTATTTCTCTTATATTATTCTCATTTTGGGGGGCCATTTTCTCAGTCTTCATGGTGGATTTTTCTAGGCCAGCAATTTTATGTTCTACATCTGAGATTTGATTTTCTGCATGATCTAGTCTGCTTTTCTACTTGATTCTTTTTTATAGTGTATATTTCCTCTTTTAGATCTTGCAAGAATTTCCTCACCTCCTGGAACTCATCAGCTCCTTTCTCCTGCCTCTTCTGCAGTTCATTGTCTCTCTTCTCTTCCATCTGTGTTAACTTTGTCATTATGAATATTCTAAATTTCTTATCAGACATTTCCATGAGTTTTATTGTACTGCCTGAGGATGAAGAGGTGTTACTCTTTTCCCTTGGAGGAGAAGTATTGTCTTACATTCCCATATATCTTGTAATCCTGTGGTGATTTCTAGTCATCTGATAGATGGTGCGTTTTTTCCTAATTCTTGAAGTACAATCTGAGCGTTCAAAGGCAAGCAGAAGGAGATGATCTGCAATCTCTCTGCTATTCTGTTTTCACTCTTTGTGCATCAGATTCAAGGTGAAGAGAGGAATATCTTCTACAAGACACATTATAGCCAGATTGATCAAAACCACAGACAAAGATAAGATACTAAGATTGGCAAGAGAGAAAGGCAAGTTACCTACAAAGGATACAAGGCTAAAAGCAGACCTCTCATTGGAAACAATGAGAGTGAGGAAAGAATGGGAAACTATATTCAAAGTGTTAAGGGAAAAGCTATTTCAACCAAGAATACTGTACTCTGCAAGATTATCCTTTACATGGGAAGAAAAGACAAGAATATTCTCAGATAAACAAAACCTGAACATATTTACCAACACCAGACCAGATCTCCAAGAAGTTCTCAAGGAAGTGCTTTACCATGAAAATTAAATACAGACACACAGAAATAAGAGTTTAAAAACTAAGAAAATGGCCAACTTAGCCGTAGAGACACATTATATCCCAGAATTTAATAGGGAAGATTGAACCACAACAGAAGATAGATTAAGTATATGAGACTGAACTGGTGAAATAGCATTTTATGACTTTTCACTAAAACATTGCTGATTTTCTTCTAGGCTTGATTTTCCAGTTTTAAGGATTTTTGTCCTGTCTTGAACTGCTGATAGGTTCATGTAGCTACTATTTTAATGGAATCCCGATTTGTTTCCTGGCTTTAAGTTTTAAGGAAAGTTCCTTAGCATTTCTTTGATTTATTAAAGCTAAAACTGCTTTTCTTGAAATTAAAAAATATATATTAAAAATGTGTGTGTTCTTTTTGGAGCTGCTGATAGGTTCATGTAGCTACTATTTTAATGGAATCCCGATTTGTTTCCTGGCTTTAAGTTTTAAGGAAAGTTCCTTAGCATTTCTTTGATTTATTAAAGCTAAAACTGCTTTTCTTGAAATTAAAAAATATATATTAAAAATGCCTAGTTAATGATTATAGTAAGCTTCATAGCATCAGCTAGGTGTTACCTTATAGTATATTCATTCTACTCAGTTTCACACCTAAAGTCAGACATGTATTCACTGATATGAACATACTAGCTAAACTTGCTATTGAAGGTAGGTAGATTACTTAAGAAATTTTGTGACTCAACTAAATGTGGAGGAAGAAAGTAATGGAAAACAACTGTAGACACCTAATAAGCTTCATAGCATCAGCTAGGTGTTACCTTATAGTATATTCATTCTACTCAGTTTCACACCTAAAGTCAGACATGTATTCACTGATATGAACATACTAGCTAAACTTGCTATTGAAGGTAGGTAGATTACTTAAGAAATTTTGTGACTCAACTAAATGTGGAGGAAGAAAGTAATGGAAAACAACTGTAGACACCTAAGATTGTGTGGTTAAATGTGGAGGAAGAAAGGAATGGAAAACAACTGTAGACACCTAAGATTGTGTGGGACAAAGTGGGAAATGGCAGAATGTGAGAAAAGGGGTAAAATATATATACATGTATGTATATGAATCTAGAAATGGAAAATTAATGAGGATAACATGTATGATTAAGCCACTATTCAGTATACTTTGGATGGGAAATAACATTTTGTATGCTCTGACAATGCTCAGGGAATGAATGTAAATTAAGTAATTAATTTAAAATGTTTCAGAAGAAAATTACAGTGCACTTGCAACTAGATTCTAGATTTGTGCATAGTTTTAGTTTAAGGTATTTTGTGAATCAATAAAATGTGGGTAAATAAATAAATAAATAAATGATTTAAAAAGGAAAAAAAAATTAGCACAAATATGCTTCTTGGTTCATTTAAGACATTACAATGCCTTAGATGAAAGGTTCAATTAATTATTCTTATTATAATACTATGTGTGCATATGTATAGCCATACACATATAAATAAACAAAACATAAAGTATTGGATTATAAGTAAAATCATTGAAAATTAGAAAGGAAAATTGTATTTTCTATTGACTATGTATCTTTTTTTAAATTTTCTCCTTATCTCAAACAATAATCACCTGATATCATAATGTGCTATATTGTATCTGTCTACATTTCATCTTTAACACGTGTTCATTGTGCTTTTAAGTAGGCAGTATTTCTCTAAGAACCAAGGTTAATGCAAAAGCAAAATGTCGGTTTCCATTCTGTAAGAACCTACTTTATTATTCAAAATATCTGATGGACAGACTTTGGAAGTGTAAGACATTTATTCTTGCAGTTATCTAAGTTCCTATATCTGATTTCTCCTACAGTATACAAATATATTGATTCTTGACTTACTAATTTGCAGAATTGTGAAAACATGAAGTATAGTATTTGTAAAATTTTTCCAAAATGGAAATCTTATACCAGTGTAAGAAATTATCGTTATTTAAAAAACAACAGTAAAAGGAACATATTAATTTAGAAGTTGAAGTTAAACCAGTATTATAGAAAATGTTTTCATTCTGTTTTGTTTATTATCTAGCAATATAAAGTGACTCTCAAATAGATCAGCAAAGACTCTGGTTTATCTACAGATCTTTTTTTTTGGAACTACTAAGTTTTGTCATAGGACTGCATTTTCTGTATGTGTGCAACACTCTTTTCGAATGAGTTTACCAGAGTTGAGGATCATGTGGGGAACAAACCATCAAGTTATAGAACAGTATTAAAATATACTTACACATAACATTACATTGCATTTCCTCATCATAGTACATGTATATAAACCCTAAGTAAAGCCTTTAATGTGCATAAATCCTTTAATTATATAAGACTTCCTAATATATTACCTCATTTGAAATTTGCCCTCATAAGCCTTTTAATAATGAAATAAAAGATACTGGTTTTATCTTTCTCACTTTATATATATATATATATATATATATATATATATATATATATATACA
>NW_006199080.1:1733868-1740632 GCF_000334495.1 Tupaia belangeri chinensis
TTCCCATTTTTTTTTAGATCATCTTCTGTCTTTTTTTTTTTTTTTTTTTTTTGCCATAGGGTGCGTGTGCTTGCCAGAGAGAGGCAGAGAGAGGGAAAGTGAGAAATCACTCCCCATGGGAAATAGCCATGCCACAATCCCTTCTTATCCATTCTTCTCCTGAGATTTGGGTAATATATGCACATATGCCCAGCATGATTTTCAAGTTGCCAGGTTTGGGACTTGAATTGCTGTTGGCTACATGGGAGTTCGGTGACTTAACCACCATGCCATCTGCTAATCCCAGCCAGAGAACTTTAAAAAAGATTTTATTTATTTCTTTCATCAGAAAATATGTGTAAGAGAGCATGGAAACAAGAGAGAGTCATGTAAGCACCCTTGACAGTATTTCATCCTGTCATAGTCTTTTTTTCCCAGCCCTCCCAACAGTCAAGACCTTCAGTCTGCATTCCTTTGTGCTTCAGAATGACGAAGGATTTGATCCTGTAGTTAGCCATGTCATCTGATCAGTGTGCTACTGCGTGAATGCAGTAGCTATTGCAAAACAATTTTGAATAATGTTGGAGGCATCCTAATCCCTGATTCAAAATATATTACAAAGCAACAATAACCACTACAGTATGATACTAGAATAACAACACATACATGGAACAATTATGTCAGTCTGTTTTTACAATACCTTGCAAGCTGGAATAACTGAGACAGTGATTTATCAAGAAAATAGCAGTTTATTTACAAAACTCACAATTCTGGTAGTTGGAACATCTAAAGCCATCACAAAAAGGCAGAAAACAACTTTTAATAGGGCAGAACTGTGGACTGTACCTGTAAGTTTATTTTCCTTATATACACACCAAAACCCAATCATGGGGCCCCAACCTAAAGATTTTATTATCATATCTAAAAGTCTCACCTTGGAATATCATGAAAGGCTCACATCTTCACTTAATACTTTTGCAATACAGACAATTCCCAACACATGAAATTTGGAATTATATTCAAACTACAGCACCAATGGAGCAGAGTAAAGGGCCCAGAAATAAAATTTAAAATATTAGGTCATCACAAGACCAGCAGATGGCATGATAGTTATGTCGCTAGACTCTCATGTGGTTGAGCACAGTTTGAATCCTAGATCCAGTGGCTTAAAATACACTGGGTGTGTAAGTTTTATATTAGGTCATCAGAAAAGTCGTGACGTATTCTCGTATGATTTTCTATGCAAAAGTGTGTCATAACTTTTTGATGACCCAAATATAGTCAACTGGTCTTCAGCAAGGATGCTAAGAATACAAAATAGGGATAGGAGAATCTCTTTAATAAAATTGTGTTGAGAAAAGTGAATATCCATCTCCAAAGAAATGGAAATAAGATCCTTATATTACACGAAACACACAAATTAATTCAAAATCAATTAAGATTTAAATATAAGACTGAAAACTCTAAAACTCCAGGAATAAAAACAGGAGGAAACCATTTTGATATTGATTTTGGTAATGCCTTCTTAAATGTGGCACAGAAAGCACAAGCAACAGAAATAATAATAGGCAAGAGGGACTACTTCAAACTAAAAGCCTCTCCTTTGCCAAAAATGAAAATAAAAACAAAAAACAGTCAACAGAGTAAAGAGGCACCCTATGGATAAAATATATGCAAACCATGTATCTGAGAAGAGCTTAATATCCATACTACACACACACACACACACACACACACACACACACACACACACATGACAAAATTAAGATCTAATTCATTTTCGTTCGCTTTCCAAGTTTGTCCTCTTTTCACTGTAGCATGACAAAACAGACAATGTTCCAAAGTTGCTTCTCCCTACATTCTTTTTGATGGTGTTTCTAGTTATATAGATAATGTACTCAATTGTTTTAATGCAATGAATCCTCTACAAATATCTATTATATCTAAAAGTTTTAGAAAAAGTTCTTGTCATTCACTGCCAATGTAAACTATGTTAATGAGATCATTTTGGAGCCAACATCTTATTAAAATTTAACACTATGCATGACACTGTTGGGGTGCTGTATCTCTGTCTCTCTCATTTACGAAACCCATAAAAAAATAAACTTTAAAAAATCGGAAAAAAAATGTTTGACACTATATTCACTATCAGGGCAGGGAGAAACTCAAGCAAACCATAATCAATATACTCACAGGCATTGTTAGTATAATATCTGATTTCTATGTATCAGAATATTATCATATGCTATTAGAGCTTTTTCCTTAATGATATATTTTTATTAGGATATCTTTGACATGGATTAGTTATTTTGAAAAATGAATGTACTAATGACGCAAATCTCAACCTAGATCTCAAGGTGCTGAACTGGCCAATTTCAATGTCAGTGAAATTATTCAGTCTTAATATTCTTATAGGACCTACGGTAGTAACTGTCATTCAAAAGGATGATTAACAAGGAAGCCAAAGGTTTGATATCTGAATTAACTAAGAAGAAATCATGAAGGACAACCTTAATATATACAACTTAATTGGCATTTGGAAAAAGGAGTAAAGGTTAAAAATTCACTGCCTTTAAATCATGTTCAATTATAATGACAAACATGCATATACAATATATAATTTTATATTTGCAAATGAATTTTTTTATCTTATTAATTAAAGGAGAAACCAGCAAAATGTTAATACCAGTTCAAAAAACTTCAGGCCATATATGATACAGCATGTCTGTGATCCCAGCTTTTCAGGCGATTGAGACAGGGAGATTGTCATTTCAAGGCTGGCCTGGGCAAGATAGTGAGACCCTGTTCTTTTAACAAATGAAAAATTCAGCATCTAGGCATTGACGGATAATTTGATGAAAGAATGACAGTATAACCGTTCTAATCTGGATTGGTCAATGTCTAAGAAAGCAACAGACCATAAAATTTAGCTATCTTTTCTGCTTAGAAATTATCGATATCTCTACTAGTCAAATAGCTACAATTTAAGCCTTGTCTATATGAAATTGTAAAATAGTCCAGTCAATAGAAAAGTCCATGAAAGGTACTAAGCCAGGACTATACTGAAAGAATAATCACAAAACTATTGTGTATCAAATTTAGAAGACTTTTTTTTTTTTTCAGATAGAAATAGCATCACTGTCAGTGTTTCGGGCAGATTGGCATTAATAAATATCTCCGACATCAGACCAAATACATCCTCAGGCTATAGGATACAAAAATCTCTCCCTGATTTTACTGACACAATGGGGATATGATTTATAAATTTTTACACAAAGTAAGTACATTCTTTCTGTTGGGTTTTAAATATGATACTTTGGACAAGGACAATCAGAGGATAGTCAGGATCCATGGAGAAGGAGTATGTATAAAGGAGTATACGCTAAGAAAGCAATTCTACTGAATTAATTATTTATCCAGAAGGAAGAAAACCATTTACTAGAACATCAGATTCTTAAATTTAATTCACTGATATTCAAAATTTCTTGACGTATCTCAAGAATAAGTACATCTATGATGTAAATCCACATATAAAAATTTGTAAATAAATTGTATAATATAATATTTGCCCTTACTGTGTGTTGTGTGCTAAATTTTTTTTATTGTAAGTGCTTATAGTTGACCATGAAACTCTAAGTTTTTTTTTTCTAAACAGACAAATAAAGGTGTACAGAACTTGTAAATCATTACACTATTATAGACAGTATGGTAATGATACTATGTTAAGTTACATGGGTCTATAAATCATGATTTGAGTATAGAAAATATTAAGGGAAAAATATATCTCAGAATAATCATTTATAATACTATCTAAAATTTTGTGTATGCAGCCTAAGATTTTTTTTAGATTGTTATTGTAAATGTTGAGTAATTGCCAGGTCTCCAATATCCCACTAAACAACTTAAAGGAGCCTTTAAAAGAGCTTTGGTGCCAAAACAGGTTGATTTAGAATAAATTGGTACCCTTTCAAATAAAACAATTAGCTGTTCCTACTGTTGTGATGCATGAACATCACAAAAGAGACTCTTGGTAAAAAAAAATACCTTTCGATATCCTGAAAAGAAAGAATATTGGAAAAATAAACAGGCATATAAAAACTGAGAAACTGAAGGAAAATAAACGGGAATAATCATTGGAGGCACTAGGAGGAATCAAGCACTCCATTTTCTATTTTTCCTTAAATTCACAAGAATAAATTTATTTAGATTTTTAAAGATCTTTTTCACCCCCTTTATTCATAATAAAGCAAGTGCACATGCATATGAAAGTGAGGGAGAGAGAGAGATGCAACTTCCACAAGGTCAGATCATGTAGCAATACCCTTCCTTCAGTCATCCAGCCACTAGATCTTGAGTACTCACATGTGTACCCAGCACGTTCGCAGTTGACCAGGCTGAGTGTTCCAACCACAGCCCTTATGAGGGATCTGGTTTCTCTTGAGTAGTACATTACTATTGTACACAGAAACAGACAAGAACTTTCTTTACATACTAAAGAATAAATTTTCTAAATATTTCATTGACATGGGTACTACAATATTTAGATTAACCTTATGGCTGTTATTCAGGCTTTTTATTAGTCAACAAACTACTCAGAAAATAAAACAATTAGCTGTTTCTACTGTTGTGATGCATGAAGCATCACAAAAGAGACTCTTGGTAAAAAAAAAATACCTTTCGATATCCTGAAAAGAAAGAATATTGGAAAAATAAACAGGCATATAAAAACTGAGAAACTGAAGGAAAATAAACGGGAATAATCATTGGAGGCACTAGGAGGAATCAAGCACTCCATTTTCTATTTTTCCTTAAATTCACAAGAATAAATTTATTTAGATTTTTAAAGATCTTTTTCACCCCCTTTATTCATAATAAAGCAAGTGCACATGCATATGAAAGTGAGGGAGAGAGAGAGATGCAACTTCCACAAGGTCAGATCATGTAGCAATACCCTTCCTTCAGTCATCCAGCCACTAGATCTTGAGTACTCACATGTGTACCCAGCACGTTCGCAGTTGACCAGGCTGAGTGTTCCAACCACAGCCCTTATGAGGGATCTGGTTTCTCTTGAGTAGTACATTACTATTGTACACAGAAACAGACAAGAACTTTCTTTACATACTAAAGAATAAATTTTCTAAATATTTCATTGACATGGGTACTACAATATTTAGATTAACCTTATGGCTGTTATTCAGGCTTTTTATTAGTCAACAAACTACTCAGATGGTAGTTATGTCCAATAATGTCCAAACACTCTTTGTATCCTGGCCTATACCACCCATGCTCACACCTACACCAGGGGACATGTTTTCCCTCCTCTGCTATACCAAACCTACTAATTTAATAAGGGACAATTTATAGTGTAAGTAAATTTCTAAACTGATCTCTTCCTTAAAATTTCTAAGAAATTCCCTACTCATAAGGAGGTTATATCTAGTTTGGACCTTACCTTACAAGTAACTTTTATAGAAATTGAACCCAAACTGAAACTTTCAAGAAGATACTAGATGACTTTGTGGTGAACATTTCCTGTCACGAATAGGATTGTTAGAGCTGAACCCATAAAGGTTCAGAATAACCCAACAAAATCTCTACTAAAACCTATAAAGGTTGATGATATCCTTTAAATCCAGAAATAAATAAAAAATACATGTTTAAAAAAGGGAGCTAAAAAAGAAACAAAAGTGGGACAAGCAGTTAGTATAATGGCTATGTCACTGAATTCCCATGTAGTTGACAGCGGTTCGAGTCCCGGACCCAGTGGCTTAAACTCATGCCAGGTGCATGTGCATGCATGCCCAAGATTCTGAGGAGAATGAAAGTCAAGGGATTGTGGCATGACCAACCCCCCTGGGGGGGGGTGATTTCTCATTTTCTCTCTCTCTGTCTGTCTTTCTGGCAAGCACACACACCCTGTACCAAAAACCTCTCAAAAAGAAAAAAAAAAATAGTCAAAGCCTGATGAAAGAGAAACTCTTACCTTTTACCCACCTTAATATTATTTTCCCAGGGAAAAATCAACAAGAACCTAAACAATGAATGGGTCATACCTTAAAAATGAAATGGGAAAATATGAGGACTGAAACAACCTTGTCCTAAGAAAATTCTGCTAAGAATCAGACTCACCAGAGTTTGTTGGTTAAATAGAAGGTAGGAAAATAATGTAAACAATGAAAATAGATTATTTTTGGGGGGGTGAGTGTCTTTCAGGCTTTTGAATGTTTTGCAAACAGAGGTCTCTGACCTCAGCAGCAATCTGATGAAAATAAGTATCAGATTAGTGATCAAATGCATTCTATGATAATAGTGATTATAAATGTACAAATTCACATAGGAGATAGAGACAGAGAAACTGAAGTGAAGTTTCTTGGCCGATCATTCCTAGACATACCACAATAGTGAGATCCCAGTGACAGCATCTGAAGTATTCTTAACTGAACTGATCTGAGAAGTATTTCATGTTGGGTAAATTCTTTTTACAAGCAAAATGACATATAGTGATTAAATGTTTAAAATAATAATAATCATCTGAAAAAACAATGATGAGAGACCAGCAATTAGCATAATGGCTATGTCGCTGAACTCCAATGGAGCCGACCGCAGTTCAAGTTCCAGACCCGGTGGCTTAAACTCACACCGGGCACATGTGCGTGCGTGCCCAAGATCCAGAGAGGAGAATGGAGGAGAAGGGATTACAACATGGCCATCCTCCCTGGGGGATGATTTCTCGCTTTCTGTCTCTCTGTCTCTCTCTGTCTTTCTGGCAAGCACACACACTCTAT
>NW_006199080.1:1740729-1770655 GCF_000334495.1 Tupaia belangeri chinensis
AAAGAAATGCAATACACTGTAAAGATATATGTGATTCAATGTAATATAAGAATATTATGATAAAAATAAAAAATAATAGGATCTTAGTACAAATGATACACCAAGAGACTGAGTCTTTGAAGAAGTTCAGAGATACTGTTTTATACTGTCTATGATTATTTTCTATTAGAAAGGAAACATTGGAAAAAGAACCCAAAGCCAAGCATGAAAATAACCTTTGGCAGCCTGAGATTGGGTGCTAAACAGCACTAGAGGACAAGTGGAGACTTAAAAATTTTTAAGTAAGATTACTTCCACCGCAAGGATAAATTGGTCACTCTGATGTGGACGTTGTTGGAGAACGTTTACACTCACATTTCTCAGTTTGTCTCTGGGATATGTGTTACCACCTTCACCCTGGTAAAGATGTAGAGGTGTGACATAAAGACTCTCAAACCTCAGTACCTTTTAGAAAGTTTTAAAATGGGGAACCAGCAGTTAGCGTAATGGCTATGTTGCTGGACTCCCACGTAGTCAACCACGGTTTGTGTCCCAGACCTGGTGGCTTAAAACTCATGCCGGGCGCATGTGCGTACGTGCCCAAGATCCCGAGAGGAGAATGGAGAAGGGATTGCAGCGTGACCATCCCCCCTGGGGGGTGATTTCTTGCTTTCTGTCTCTATGTCTCTATCTGTCTGGCGAATGCACGCGTCCTATAGCGAAAATCTCTCCAAAAAAAAAAAAAAAAAAAGTCTTAAAATGGATTTTATTAACACAAGTGAACATTGGGATCTTTTGACACATTTTTTTTTTTTTGGAAACGTTTTTGCTATAGGGCACTTGCGCTCGCCAGACAGATAGAGGAGAGAGACAGAGAGACAAAAAGAGAGAAATCACCCCCCCAGGGGGAATGGTCATGGCACAATCCCTTCTCCTCGATTCTCCTCTCGGGATCTTGGGCACGCACGCACATGCGCCCAGCGTGAGTTTAAGCCACCGGGTCCGGGACACGAACCGCAGTAGACTATATGGGAGTCCAGCGACATAGCCACTACACTAACTGCTGGTCCCTAAAATGAGTTTTTAATATGCTGGTACCTATTTCTATTTTCCAAGGTAGTCTTTCTTGGACTCTTTAAAGAGCTACGTTTCCATTGGTAGTGAAAAAGAGCCATGTCTTTGTGTTCCCAAACTGGGAAATTTTAAGCTAACTCTCTCACAACAGAGGTACCCATTTGATTAGAATTCTTATCAAAGAATGTTGCAAATCTATATAACTATTTAGAAATGTTATCATTCATATAATCTTCATCTTCAGGAAAGATGAAGGAACAAATGGAATTCTGAAAAGCAAATTGATCACAATTTTAGTGTCTCTCAAACTTCCTTGACCAAAGTATTGTCATTGGTTTGAATAAAAAAATAAAATGCGCTCCCACTGCGATATATGAGATAGGAAAACTAAACTGTTTCCCCTACTCTCAAAAACCACTCACCACAACACTTCTGACACCAGGTGTGTGCAGTTATTCTTTCCCTTATACTCCAAGGTATCCTTTTATGGACACCAACTGAGTGTCTATTGTCTCTAACTCAATTTAATTCTCATACTTTATACAAGAATTAGATCACATGTAGGTTAAGGACCCAGTCACACAAGATTGCTCCCTACTTCAGACAGCAATTACAAATAGCAGGTTATCACCCACAATTCTGACTCACCTTCTATAAATTATGATTCCTATAACCCCCTCCTCTGGTTTGATTAATTTGCCAGGCTTATGCATAGAATTCAGAAAAGCACTCGCATTTTCCAGTTTCTATAAAGGTTATTACAGAGAATACAAATGATCACATGGGAAGGATGTATCTTCCTAATACCTCCTTGAGTCCAGCAATGCAAAAACTCTTTGAAACCTGTCCTTTGGGTTTTTATGGAAGCTTCATGAAGTAGGCATGATTGATTAAATCATTAGCTAGCAGTAATTGACTTAAAAGTCAAACACTGGAAATTGACAGTGAGCTGAAAATCTCAACTCTCTA
This sequence comes from Tupaia belangeri chinensis, assembly GCF_000334495.1. Taxonomy (NCBI): domain Eukaryota; kingdom Metazoa; phylum Chordata; class Mammalia; order Scandentia; family Tupaiidae; genus Tupaia; species Tupaia belangeri. The sequence goes on from NW_006199080.1 coordinate 1,742,752, forward strand.
GTCACATGGTTGAGTCCCCTGATAATCAGCCCCCATTCTATAGCTTTCTGGAAGCCCACAAAGAGTGGTCTCATTAGAATAAAGGGTACTCCTATCACTCAGAAAATTCCAAGAGATTTATCAGCTCCATGTCATTTGTTCCTATCGCCCAGAAAATAACAAAGGTTTTAGGATTTCTGTATTAAAAACTGCGATCAAAAAGCCAAACATTAAAAAAAAGATTTTTCTAACAGCCCTATCTCCAAGGGTTTTAGGAGTTCTATATAGAATGGGTGCCAGAGACTAATATCTGCATTTCTTCTAATTTCACAGAATGCTTTAACTATTCCATGAGTTGATAACAAGCTAGCCCATGTGCTTAGTAATGTCATCTTCTAATCATGCAAGCAGACATGGCCAAATATTTCAGGAGACGAATGTGATGTACTCATTTTAATCAATAGGTGTAATCATTCTTTCGTCAACATTCTCATAAACTAATGTATAGTTAAAGGATGGAGACAGTAGAGAATCATAGTCCTGAAAATCTGATTGGGAGAATACTACTGGATGCTATTAGTTGCCTCAGCAGTGAAATTCCAAAGAACTTATTTTTTTTTGAGAGCATACACACACAAACATACATATATACATATATAAATATATATGTACATATATGCATATATATACACACATATATATACATATACATATATATATGTGTGTGTATATATATATATATATATATATATATATATATATATATATATATATATATATATATATATATATATATATATATATATATATATATATATATATATATATATATATATATATATATATATATATATATATATATATATATATATATATATATATATATATATATATATATATATATATATATATATATATATATATATATATATATATATATATATATATATATATATATATATATATATATATATATATATATATATATATATATATATATATATATATATATATATATATATATATATATATATATATATATATATATATATATATATATATATATATATATATATATATATATATATATATATATATATATATATATATATATATATATATATATATATATATATATATATATATATATATATATATATATATATATATATATATATATATATATATATATATATATATATATATATATATATATATATATATATATATATATATATATATATATATATATATATATATATATATATATATATATATATATATATATATATATATATATATATATATATATATATATATATATATATATATATATATATATATATATATATATATATATATATATATATATATATATATATATATATATATATATATATATATATATATATATATATATATATATATATATATATATATATATATATATATATATATATATATATATATATATATATATATATATATATATATATATATATATATATATATATATATATATATATATATATATATATATATATATATATATATATATATATATATATATATATATATATATATATATATATATATATATATATATATATATATATATATATATATATGTGTGTGTATATATATATATGATCAAATGGAATAAATAGAATTCTGAGAATCAAATCAGTCACACTTTCAATGACTCTCAAACCTCCTTGACCAAGGTATTGTCGTTGGTTTGAACAAAAATAAAATTATGCCCCACTGGGATATATAAAAAATAGCAAAGCCAAACTGTTTTTCCTACTCTCAAAAACTACTCACAACAGTTCTGACACAAGATATATATATCAAATAAGAGCAATAAAACTATCCTTGCCTCTTTAATTTCATAGCTATCTTCTTTTCTCTTTTTACGGTTTAAATGTACTAGTAACTATGTTAGCTGCAATGTTTCCATTCTTAATATTTTTATTGCATACTTAGTCATTTGTTATTATGAATTCAATGCCCAACATAATTTATTTGTGACATGGTTAAAGCATACAATAAAGTGGCCTGTTGGATTTATCGTCCTTCGGGAGTTACCTGACTTACCTTGAGACAGTTTACTGGTGATCAGTTACTTGGTTTCCTTTGTAACTGACCTAACAATTAGGTAACTTTTAAATGCCACACAATTCCAATAGGTCAAACAGCCAGAAATTCTCTATTGCCTTATTATTTTAAAGGGAGGCTCCTGTCTCCATCTAAACAATACTCTAGATACATTTATAGGAGGTAAAATTCTTTTCAGCTTTGGCAAATGATTTTTTCATAGAAATAAGACTTGGAAGAGAATTACAGAACAGATGGTGTATATTTGGAGACGATCTCCTTTTTACTGATTTTTATGAGCAAGAAGCACTTCTTATCTTTTGCTGAAGTCTCTCTATTCATCTTGATACTAAAAATTTGATTTCCTGGGGCCAGATTATTCCAGATGAGCAGTGCCATATTGTTATAGCACTGGGCATTTTCAGAAATGAAACCCTAACCCTTGGAGGGAAATCATGAACTATTTTCTCCTCTCTGCAAGCCTCTTCACTGTGTTGTAAAAGAGGTAAAAGGGAGGGAGATATTCTGCATGTATTGGCCAGAGGAAAGAAGGGGTAGGAGGCAATGCCCTTGCTCATAAAATTGAATGGGCAGTGACTCAGAATAGAGCCTGCTTAGATAGCATTGCCCTTTAGAGAAAAAAAAAATGTTTTTTTAGGAGAACAATGCTGTATCTATATCTGTGTGGCTCTTGCTGGGAACTTATTAATATAAAAGATCTGGAATTTTTTTTTTTTTTTGGAATTTTTTTTTAAGAGGTTTTCACTAAACGGCACGTGGGCGCGTGTGCTCGCCAGACAGACAGAGAGAGACAGAGAGACAGAAAGCGAGAAATCACCCCCCAGGGGGGATGGTCACGCCACAATCCCTTCTCCTCCATTCTCCTCTCGGGATCTTGGGCACGCACGCACACGCATCTGGCATGAGTTTTAAGTCACCGGGTCCGGGATGCGAACCGCGGTCTACTACGTGGGAGTCCAGTGACATAGCCATTACGCTAACTGCTGGTTCCCAAGATCTGGAAATTTTTGAAAAACAGATATAAGGGGAAAATAATTAGGCAATTTGGCTTTGAAAATACTTCAGATTGGGCATGGGGTCTATTCTTTCTTAAATTTGGGCACTCTTGGCTACTGGTTTAAAAGCAGACTTCAAACTCTAATATTTTTTCTTGTACTTTGCATCTATGTTGAACAGTTTAGACATGTGCTCTGCACTGTCACATGTACTACTGTATTGATGCTGCATTATCAAATGTTCTATGGGAAGGTCATCAAACAAAAAGACTGGAAAATGTGACCATTAGGGAGGGTGAAGCAACCATTCTCCAAAACCAGAAACATCATCAGGCTATACCAGAGAGTGCTGAGATACAGATCTGAAAACAACTCTTAACAGCCAAGCCTTGAGCTCAGGCTTCAGAATGGTTGATGGGGGTGACATGGACACTGAGAACTGAAACCATCTTCAGCCAGCCAGATTGCTGCTGCCCTGATTTGACTTTACTATTTGGTTGTCATCGCTAATGTAATCTTATGGTCTACTTTATCCCTTAATATGACTGTACTAACAACTGAGAGATAAAAGTTTCACATTCATCGTTCATTTCAGGTTTTTTTTTTTTAAAAAAAAAACCTCATTAAATGAACATGACAATATATTGCATCAAACAACTTTTTACTCTGCAAGCTATTTCAAAACCCTCACTTCAAAATGTTCACCTTGCAGAGGCTACTACAACTAAACTCTTGTATCAGAATTCAATTTCACTTTCAGTTACAATCTCATCAGCTATTATGATACATAGAACTCCTGGGCATAATAGTCATGATATCACACAGTCTATCTCAACTCCTCAGCCCTATTTCTTATGGCCTTACACCTTCACATTCCAAATATCTTTAAGAAGCAGCAGCACTCGTTTTTCCATTTCATTTCCAATCATTTGCCACCTCTTTTACAAGAAAATTTTTTTTAGATTCGTATATATCTAGAACAATGATATTACTTATTTTATGATGCTTTCTCTGAAGCCTCAGGATTGCTATCATATATACCTCTAATATTTTTATTAAACTAGTTTTAAGATTGTGTTTGTACTTCTATGTGTTCTACTATATCTATATTTATGAGTTACTTGTAAACACTCTACTAGAAATGTTGGCAGCACACTTGACAGAATTAAGACTGAAAACAATACTACTCACAAGTCAGTAATAACATAACAAAATCTCTGCAATATAATGTCTCAGAGTGTCTATAAAAGAATCCACAGTTACTGCACTATTTAATGGTTGCCATTCAAAACCATGGTGCTTTTAGAAAGAAATGTTTACAGCCTTGAATAAGCACCCTTATGTTCTCATGAGGCAAAGTTCTTGAATGTTCCAGAAAACACTTTCTTATACATTCATTTAATTTTATGCTTCATCACTTACCTCTGACTCAAAGCAAGTTGTACCTTGCTCTGCAAACAGTGTAGCATTCAGGATGACAGATGTGACCATAAAAGAAGGTGTGTAGAGTTTAAAACCCAAATACATGTTATACAACCTTCAAAACTTGGCATATAGCTGGAAAGAGTTCAGGAAACACTATTATGCAGGGTCATGCTTTGTTATACTAGTAGAAAACCAGTTTAAGACAGATGGTTTCTTGAATACTGATGCATGACTTTTTTATTTTTGAATCTCCAGAGCTTGCTACAGTTTTTTTAACTATTAGAAAGGATAATTGAATCCCAATCAATATAACTCTCCTATCCTGATCTGTAATAAATACAATTATTTTATCTCAACAGTATCATTTTTTGAACAGAAAGCTTGTCACAATTTGGCTACAATATGTAGCAAGGAGTTTTGAGGAATTTCCTTGGATATCTTCATATGTGTGCTCAGAAATTTCAATTCTCTGAGATTCAACTGAGCATGGAGAAGAGAACCCAAAGAAATACAACTGATTTTTTTTCAACAAATGATTTTAAAACACCTAGGTGTTATTATGACCTAAGTTTGCTCTTCGATGTATGAAAGTTGAAGCTCTCAAGTTAATCTTTATGAAGTTTGAGAGAATCTCATCCATCTTTTTCAGAAAGGACTAATTAAAGAACTGTGAAGATGCTAAGCTCCTTATCATTCAGCTTCACAACAACAAATCAATATGACCGTCTACTGTATACAAATCATTCTTTTATAAAATATAACTGCTATGTCTAAAAAACTACCTAAGGCAATTGAACTTTTCTAACAGTCTTCTTAGGATGATGAAAATAGTTTCCCTTACCTTTTAAGCAAGCTATTTATTTATTTATTTATTTATGTTTGGAAAGTGTGAGCTATCTTTGAGTGTTATGTTCTTCAGAAATATCATGTCATAATTTTATATCCAATGTAGCAATGTCAGAAGTTGGAGCCTACTGGGAGAGACTAGGAAGATAAGAGTGGATCTCTCATTGATTATTAATGTCTCTGTGGAGGAATTTAATTTTCACTAAGTCCCTTGAAAGTGGGTTGAAATGAAAGCAAGATGAAATGAAAGGCTATGCTCTTTCTTTGCGTGTGCCTACTTTCCTCTCCACCTCTGTAAACTTGTGATATAGCTCCAGAATCTGGTCTCATGCCTCTGGGCTTTATATCTGGCAGAACTGTGGGCCAGATACACCTTTATTCTTATGAAATCACCCAATCTTAAGTACTTGTTATAACAACACAATAAGGGACTAAGACAGGAAATTGGTGCCAGCAGTGTGGTGGTGGTGTACAAATAACTTGAAATATAAAGAAGTGGCTTTGAAACTGGGTAATGGTCAGAGAATGGAAGAATTTAGAGAAAGGCTGGACTACATTAAGGTTGTTTCTGGCAGAGGCTCAGAAGAATGGAATAGTAATGAACTGGAACTTTTTAGAGATTGATTTAGTGTCTTTGACCAGAAGGCTGATAAAAATATGGGTAGTAAAGGCAATTCTAAGGATATCACAGATGAAAAGGAAGAAGTTATTAGGAGTCAGGAAAAGCCAGCTTTTGTTAAAAAGTAGCAGAGGATTATGCCACCCTCTAAGGCAATATGGAAGTCTGAATTTAAGAACGATGTTCTAAGTTATTTGACGAAAGAAATTTCTAAATAACAATATGTGTAGGCTGCTACGTGGTTACTTTTAAGCACATTCGATGAAATGTGGTAGTAAAGAGAAGCAGTAGAGAAAGATTTAGAAAGCTTGCAACCTGTTCATATTATAAGTAATGAAAGAGCATTTCTAAGAACAGAAAGCATAGATGTAGTCAAGCTACTAGCTACTAAAGAGATTAGCATACATAGAAAATAGCCTTACTTTCTCTCTTGGTCTCACTCCAGTGAGTATAAGAGCCCTATAGCAAAAGCCGAAAACCTATCAAACACACACACACACACACACACACACACACACACACACACGGGAAAAGCCAAGATAAAATTATGAATAAAATACAAAAACGAACCCAAAGATATTTCAGAAATCGTATACTCTACCCTATCACTGACCTAGAGACGTAGAAGGGCAGAATGGTTCCTAAGAATTGGTCAGGCATTAGTTCACTGTCCAGAGTAGCCTGGAGCTCCCTGGGTTAGGTGCAGGGCCTGGCTACTTTCATTTCTCCAACTGTGGCTCAATTGGACCAAAGTATGGTCCAAACCACTGCTCCAGAAGGTGGTCATGGCCATAGTAGTCTATATATGGTCAATATGATTTTGTGTGTTTGTTCATTTTGAGAGGTTTTTGCTACAGGGCATGTGTGCTCGCCAGAAAGACAGAGAGAGACAGAGAGACAGAAAGTGAGAAATCACCCCCCAGGGGGGATGGCAACGCTTCAATTCCTTTTCCTTCATTCTCCTCTTGGGATCTTGGGCACGCACACACACGCGCCCAGCATGAGTTTAAGCCACCAGGTTCAGCACGCAAACCGCGGTCAACTACATGAGAGTCCAGTGACATAGCCATTACACTAACTGCTGGTCCCAGCCCATATGATATTAATTTTCCAAGTGTACAGAATGCAAGAGCTATGGGAGTTTGGCAGCTGCTTCCTAGAATTTAAAGGAGGTATCAGAAAGCTTGGGAGCTCAGGCATAGACTTATTTCAAGGCAAGGCTGCTAGAAAGAGCCCACTACAGGCCAATGCCATGAAGAATTATAGTGTCATAGCAGGAACCTCCCTGGAGACCTCCAAACACTAGAGCCGTTGGCAGTGTGCAGCCCCCACTGGGAAAGTGATAGGCACCAGTGTACTGTACTATCTGGAAATATGAGGCTTTCTGTATCATACAGATATTCAATATTCAATCAACATATGTTAGTTCTATATGAAAAAGTGTTTGTTCAATACACAATAGATAAAAAAATAAATTAAGAAATGATTTTTTAAGTTTATAGACACATTGAATTATTCAACTTTAAAAAGATCCTTAAGTATTATTGTTGTGGTACAAATTAAATTTTAGTGAGTAGGTATTTTCACAGATGCAGATTCCATGAATAATGACAGACTGTATATAAAATGATGAACTGTGTGTGTGTGTATATATATATATGCACATATATATTTGTGTGTATGTATATATATGCACATATATATTTGTGTGTGTGTATATATATATATATGTATATATGAGTAATGATAGACTATTTCATACACACACTCACACATAAAAGTGTCTTCAAAAAGGACATGGAAAATGTGTATAATGAACAAAAGTATTCATAGATCTCTAAATTTTCTTCCAACAAAATAAATTATATTTTAATTCAAGTTTTCTATAAAATTTTTGAAGTTCTCTCACATGCAAAGAGTTTTTGTTTTTGTTTTTGTTTTTGTTTTTTTTTAGATTTTTGTCATTAGGTATTTGTGCTCACCAGAGAAAGACCAAAAAAAAAAAAAAAAGAGAGAGAGAAAGTGAGAAATTATCCCTCAGGTGGGATGACCATGCTAACAACATCCCTTCTCCTCCATTCTCCTTTTGGGATTTTTGGTTGTGCACGCTGGAATAATTTTCAAGTTGGCAACACTCAAATCCCAGAGTTAACTCTGCAAGATTCAGTACCTTAACTACCACACCACCTAATGACCCAGAATATTTATGAAAAGAAATTGATTTGGGATCAGCAGGTGGCATAGTGGTTAAGGTGCTGAACTCCCAAATGGTCAACTATGTTTCAAGTTCCAGAACCAGTGATTTGAAACACACTGGGCAGATGTGTATGCTTGCCCAAAATCCCAGGAAGAGAATGGAAGAGAAGGGACTGTGGTATGGTAATCCAACCAAGGGGGTGATTTTTTGCTTTCTATTTCTCTGTCTCTCTGGAGAGTATATGTATCCTATAGCAAAAATCTCTCCCCCCACAAAAAAAAAAAAAAAAAAAGAAAAAGAAAGGATCCTGAATTGGTTTATATTATTTAGTCGGCTGGTTAGACTAGCTCAAAATCATCAGACCATCAGACTCAAATTCTAGGGCATGGAATAAAGCTGCTGTCAAACATGCTGAATTTATTGTTTAAGGGAAGCTTCCACTGTGCTCCTAAAGCATGTCAACTGATTGCATTGGGCATACACAGATTATATAGGATATTTGTCTTTAATTAAAGTCAATTGATTATGGACTTTAATCCATCTACAAAATGCCTTTAGGCTAGGACTTTGTTCACTTGTGACAATTTATATATAAAGTTTAACAAAATGGAAACGTGTATGTCTTGTTTTAAAATAGAAAAAATAGAATGAAAATAGATTCTAAACACTTTAAATTGAAGAACTATCCTTACTTTCACACTGGTGATAGCTTCAGTGCCTGGCACATGATTAGCATTTAATACATATTGTTAATTATTTGCTTTTATTAATAGTCAACTCTAGGATTTAATCTTTGATAAAATGAGACAACATAATTCTGTTGCACTGTTTAACATTTTCTTAACTAAATTACACATTTGAATATCACCTCTAAAACCCTTTCAAATAAGTCCAAACCTGATAGAAGAGTATTATTCAATTTGGGCTTACTTTTTTTTTTTCCTTTAGGATGGATTTTTGCTATGGGAAGTGTGCTCTATCCAGAGAGACAGAGAGATACACACAGAGAGAAACAGAAAGCAAGAAATCACTCCCTAGGAGGATGGTGATGACACAATCCCTTCTCCTCCATTCTTCTTTCAATACCTTGGGAATGCAAGCATACGCACCCAGCATGAGTTTTAAGCATCCAGGACTTGAACCATAGTTGACTATGTAGGAGACCAGTGATTTAACCATTATGCCATCTGCTGGTCTCAGTTTGGGCTAATTTTAGTAATTACTTAAAATAATATATTTAGAGCACGCTTTATTTAAACATGACATTTAAATTAAATAATAACATTATTACATCATGTAAATATAAATAAAGTAAAATAATTTATAATTATGTTTGGAAATAATTTCTGTATTTTATAATAATTTACCATTTGTTACAAATTAATTTCCTTTTTACCACATTTGATAATTTTATTGAAGAATTCTATCAAAAAAATTAATTATGTGCTTTTTTGGGTTAATTTCTGATTTATATAATACTTGTGCATCGTTATGGGACACATTGTATTTTCAAATAATATATACTGCATATAATAATCAAATCTATTGTATAAAGTTATTGATCATCTTCCACATTTAACATTATATCATGCTGTGGACACAAAATGCTCTTCACTGGGCACCAGCAGATGTCATAACAATTACATCACTGATTCCCACATGGCCCACTGTGGTTGAAGTCCTAGAACCCAGTATTTGAATCTCATGCTGGGTGTATGTGCGTGAGTGCCCAAGATACAGAATTGGAATGAAGGAGAGGGAATTGCTGCATCGCCATCCCCCTGGGGGGTTATTGATCACTTTCTCTCTCACTGTCTCTGCCTCTCTCTCTCTCTCTCTGTAGACCTTATGTGTCTTAAGGCAAAACCTCTCAAAAAAAATGCTCTTCTTTTTTTTTTTTTTGGTTAAAATTTCAAGAACACATGTAAACAAGAGTATAGGCTATGGAACAGTGTACAACTGTTAAGAACAATCATAGATCATTTTAAAATGTAATTATGACTTATTGAGATAAAAAATGCAAAATTTGGGTCCAACAAGTGGCATAGAGGTTAAGACATTGGACTCCCAAATGACTGACTATTGTTCGAGTCCTAGATCCAGCAACTTTAAATTCATGTAGAGCATGTGTGTGTATCATGTCCAAAATCTCAAAAGGAGAATAGAGGAGAAGGAATATTGGCATGACCATCCCCAAGGGAGATGATTTCTTTCTTTCCGTTTCTATTTTTGTTGGTCTCTCTGGCAAGTGCATGTACCCTATAGGAAAAACACTCTTATATGTAAAATATCTGGCATTCAAGAAATTGCAGCTATTGTCTGATTTATAATTAATATTAAAAATGCAGATGAAATTTCATTTTTTGTTACTAAACTGGCTCTACCTTGAAAAAGATAGCAAATAAATATGGAATCAGTAAGATCCTTGAAGAAGGTAGTTTACAGTATTAAAGAAAAATAAATTTGGATATATGAAAATTTTTCTATAGTCACCAAATTCCCTTTTTGTTTGTTTTTAGTTTTTTGCTTTTGGGTTCATGTACCTCACCAGAGAGAGAGATGGAGAGAGGGAAATCGTGAAACATCTCTTGAGGGATGGCCAGGCTGCATTCCCTTCTCCTCCATTCCTCCATTCTCCTCTTGAGATCTTTGACACACACACACACACACACACACACACACACGACTGGTGTGATTTTTAAACCACTGGATCTGGTACTTGAGCTGTGAAGCTGGTCATGTGGGATCCAGTGCTTTAATCTTGAAGCTACCAGGCACATCAAATACCTTTTTAAAGTGTATTTATTTGTTTACTTATTTATGAGAAACAGAGAAAGACAGCATAATCAGTAGAATGTCATGCTGAGATCCCTCCTCTGTTTCTCCAGTTGCCCAAGATCACAGCTGACATATACCAAGGACTGCACCCCATCTTTCCTATGGCTTCCAGCATCGCAGTGCATTGCACTTCCTCTATACCATCACAACTGGGCTTACACTCACCACATTTTAAGGAAGAGTCTTTAGTCTCAGTCAGAAAAACTGGCTAATGTCGATACAGAAATCTTAATCAGATTCAAGTGAGATAGCAGAGTTCTCATATTTCCTAATTCTTATACTCCGTTGTCACCAGAAGAAGGTATCTTAAGAAAAAAGATGAGATTGAATAAGAAATATGTGAATATTATGATAGATTCGAAACATCTTTTCTTCGTCAACACTAAAATTGTGATATTCTTAGAAATTTTAAAGATGAGGGGAGCCAGATATTTGAAATACTTTTCTATTTTACCAAGATAAAACTACATATTACGGTATAGCAATGCCTGATAGGAAAATTACCCCATGAGTGGTAATATACTAAAAATGACAGCAATTACCCTTTTCATAAAACAAGGAATAATTGTGATGATTCAAGCAGTTATTTTATAAAGCCTTGTCAGTTATATTCTTAAATTCAGTGTTAAAATAAAACTCAGATTCACATGTTGGACACATATTGGGTGTATATATATATCACACTAGGAAATTGAAGCCTAAAAATGTCACTATTTTGGATGGTAAAAGATTCCTTATTGGCATTACTTTGAAAGTCAGAACATATATTAAATATAGAATATTTTCTATAATAAATATTTATGTTTTTTCTTTTAATTTTGCTCTTTGATCCATGGAATTTATTTTTGTGCTAGATGAAAAGCAGTGATCCAATTTTTGTTTTCCAATGGTATGCTTAAGGATTCAAACACAATTAATTGAAATGTCTATTCCCCCTTGAACTGCAATGCCATTTTTTAACATACACTCAGTGCATACGCAAGTATAGCTCTGTTTCAGATATTCTCTTCCTCTTATCTTAGTCTACCTTTCTATAGCTGCAGCAACACCACGCCTTCTTACTATGTCTTGATCTCTGATAGAGCAAGTACTCTTAGCTCATAATTCTTTTTCAAGAGCTGCTTGGTGATTTTTCACCCTTTGGACTTCTATAAAAAATGGTTCACCAACTGGTCCAATATATTCATAAGCCTCTTTGAATTTTGATTGGGATTGCATTGTATTTGTAGATTAGTTAGGAGAGAATTCACATATAGAATTTCCCAATGATAAATACCTTATAAATTGTCATGTTTTGATTCATCTGCAATTGCTACAGTTGTTTTTATATTTTTTCAAAGAGGTTTCTCATAACTTTATTGAAATACAGTGCAAATTTTTCTCAATTCTAGTGTTCCTAAAAGTAATGTTTCCCAAATTTAATGTTTTAAAATAATGAAATTGCATAATTAAAGAATATTACTGTTACACAGGGAGGTCTTTGAAAAATTAATAAAACTGCATATTGATTTAAAAAAAAACTGTGCATATATTTCAAATATTGTAATCCTTTTCCTCCAGTCTTGCAACTCATCAAATATGGACAACCACAGATGTGTTCAGTGTGTTTCCAGGCTGACCAGGCTGGGAATTCAAAATGCAGTTGCCATGTGGGGGTCTGACATCTCTTTTTTTTTAAATTATTTTTAGGATTATTTATTTATTTTTATTTATTCATTTATTTTAATTTGACCAGAGAGAGACACAGAGAGGGAGAGAAAGAAGGAAAGTGAGAAAGCATGCCACCAGGTCCAGGACTTGAACTGTGGTCAGCCGTGTGGCAGTGTCCAGCACCTTAACTACTATACCACCTGGATCTGGATCTTTTTTATTTATTTATTTTTTTTGAGAGGTTTTTGCAATAGGACACATATACTCGCCAGACAGACAGAGAGAGAGACAGAGAGACAGAAAGTGAGAAATCACCCCCAGGGGGGATGGCCACTCCACCACCCCTTCTCCTCCATTCTCCTCTCGGCATCTTGAGCATGCACTCATACACACCTGGCATGAGTTTAAGCCACCGGGTCTGGGACACAAACCGTGGTCGACTACATGGGAGTCCTGCGACATAGCCAATATGCTAACTGCTGGTCCCAAGGGTCTGGATCTCTTGACCAGAGCACTGTCATTGCACCATGGAGCCAGCCTCCACATCTTGAAGGAAGAAGACAGTTCTTTTATAACATTTACAACTATGATAATAAATTATTATGCATTTATTATAGAACAAGCATGGAGCCCGCAGGTAGAGTGGTGGGTGATTAGGGTTCCAACCACCACACCACGGTATGGTCACAAAAACTTTGTTTTCTAAGAGGAATACAAAATGGATGTACCCAACAGAAGGTTTTTATACTTCTTGAAAATTTGATATAGACCAACATGATTTCTTCAGTTGCATAATTAGATAAAATGCAGTGTAATTGGTTAACATTGCTCTATATTTGCCATCGTCTACTCTAAAAATGCTTAATTTTGATATATATTATTTTTACAAGACTCAGAAACAAAGATGATTGTATTTCCACAGTGATAGATATGATATAGTATGTGCATTTCACATTAGTAATCTAAAAAGTGCTAGGAGCAGCAATTTTCTATTTATTCAATATCGGTAATGACTTTTACTGATAGCTCTGAGTCCACCCAATGCTCTGAACTACATTATATTTGTATAGCATGTATAAGCACAGTTTATAATTTGTCAGCAGAAACACATCTTGCAATTAGCTAGCTGTACAGAGCTGACCTCATCAGTATTACCTGGGGATTGCCATATAACATTGACAGCATTCTCTTAGTTAAAGATAGGAAGCTGTCAGGATTTCCATTAAATTTATATTCCCAGAGGTTTGTAACTCTGCTTCTAAAAATGCCACAGGCATAAACTTAGCATGCATGGTGTTAGCAGGGTAGTTTATTTTAAAAGGAAGGCTGTTTGTAAACCGTGAAAACGTCCTTCAAGTTAAAAAAGGCAGCCAGGCAGTATGAATGTCTGCATAAGAAAACATCGGTATTAAGACCATCTCTATGTTCTAGCAATCCTGCTGATGTTTCAGCCAGGGAAGGACGAAGGTGCAGTCACAGTTGACTGGAAATGTCACAGTGTTCAGTCAGCCTTTACCGTGTCCTCAGCGGCTCATGTATGTGTTCACTAAGCAATACAAATAGTTTTTAATTTATTAGAGGCATATGCACTCACCAGAGAGAGACAGAGAGAATAAAAGCAAGAAAGCACCCCCCATGGGTGATAGTGATTTCATAACCCTTTCTCTTTCAGTTTTCCTGTAGGGATTTGGGGATACACTCCCACATGCCCGATGTGTTTCTAAGTTGTCGGGGGCTAGACTGGAACCCTACCACAGGTCTTGTGGGATCTATCCACATTACACATCGCATCACTAGTTGGCTATCATTTTTTTTTTAATCAAAGGATATCTTTCAATCATATCACATTTGTATTGCATAATCCGAGATGGAGCTTGTCCTTTAAAAATGAATGGCACACAGTCAGCAGAAGATTAGTTGGTTAAGGCACTGGATCCATTATGGCCAACTCTGCAATTCTAGTCACAGACTGGCAGCTTGAAAAGTATTCTGGGTGCATATGTGAGAGTGTCTAAAATACCAAAAGGGGAATGGAAAAGAAGGAATTCACTATGACCATCCCTCCTGGGGGATGCTTTCTCACTTTCTCTCTCTTTCTCTGTCTCTCTCCATAAGAACTCACACCCTATGGCAAAAGTCTAAATAAATAAACAAACAAAAATAATGCCATGACTTCTTAAATCCTACGTCAGACACTTAACTGTCAGCTGATAGAAATCAAATTAATTTGAACATTAATTACCGAACATATAAAATAATAATAATGATTATACCCTGCTAAAAGCAAGTGTACTGGGGTCTGAAAAATAAGACATATGGAATTAAAAACTTAAAAAACTGGAAAGTGTACTGTTAATATAGTCAAGAAATCTCAATTGAGGTAAGTATTTTCTTTTTTTGAGGAGGCGATATTTATCTGTTGACAATGACTTTTTTTAAACTCTACAGTCGTACATCATTTCATAACCTATTTGCCTTATTTACATTCATTCTTGTGTCTGTTAACCTCTTTTATTTTTGTCTGAGATTTTCTAGACATCCATAGCCATACAGTTTCTGTTTCCTAATTGGGGGGGTGAAGTCAAGCATGGACATTGTTGGAGTTCTGTGAGCTCCAACTGTTCTGAGTAGCCTAAGGCATCCTCCTTATTAATACCTTAATGTTTGCAAGAAAGAATATTGCATCTACTGGTAAATGTTTTCATTAGAATCACTAATGTCAACTCTCATTAACCTTTAAATCATACAAATCACTTTGAGGGCCCAGTTGGTGTAAATATGACAGAATTTGCCTTCTTGACTGGGGAAAAAAAAAAATACAAGGAACAAGAGAATAAATCAGGTGAGCTCTACTGGCCCACTTTGCTGACTTGAGAGAGTCTCCAGGCGGTGGTACAAGATGGACAACAAAGCAGAGCCCAGCAGAATCTGAGAGCTGGGGAAGACAAAGCATGTACAGTCCACAAGGCATTCATGGCAAATAATGACATAGAAAACCCCAGGGATCCGAAAGGATAGCTTGTAAGTACTGAGCAGCATATTGGCCAGTAGTACATTTGTGCACTGAAACTCTTGGAGTTAAAAACCCTTTTATGAAGAAGCCTCTTGGGCCAAACAAAAACAAAACAAAACAAAAAGACAATCCTTATCTATTGATAATTACCTTGAATGTAAATTGATTACATTTCTCAGTCAAAAGATACACAGTAGCTGAATGGATAAAATAACAAGACCCAAAGATACTCTGCATGTAAGAGATTCACTACACCTTTAGGGACACACATAAATAAAAATGAAAGGATAAAAAAAGATATATCATGCAAATGAAAACCAAAAGAGAGCTGGAGCAGTTATGCTTATAGCAGATAAAGTAGATTTTAAGTCAAAAACTGTAAAAAGAGACAAAGAAGGTAATTATCTAAAGGGAACACGCAAACAAGAGACTATAAAAATTGTAAATATATATGCATCCTAGAAATATATAAAGTAGATATTAGTTGATAGGAAGGGGGAGACTGACTGCCAGACAATAAGAGTAGGGGACTTTAACACCCTACTTTTAGCAATGGACTGATTATGCAAGCATAAAACCAGTAATAAAGCATTAGATTTAAACTATCTTCTATACTAAATGACTCTAACATTAATCTACAAAACATTTCTGCAGAGAATGTGTATCCATGATATACACTTTTTTTAACTGCACAAAGAACATTCTCTGGAATTGGTCATATGTTAAGCCACGAAGCAAATGTCAACATTTCAAGAAGATTGAAATCATATAGATCATCATTTCCTACCACAATAGTATAAAACTGAAAATCAATAACAGGTGAAAACTTGGGAAATTCACAAATGCATACAAAGTAAGCCATATTCTCTTATATTTCAATAGACTAAAAGAGAAATTTTAAATATACACACATATATTTCTATCTCCATATCTATATGCCTATATAAGCATTCTTTTTAAGACTAGCCATCCCAATGGCTTTGAAGTGCTAACTCACTGTTGTTTTAATTAGAATTTCCCTAATAATCAGATTGAGCATCTTTTCATGTGATTTTATGAGTATGCTTATGTCTTCCTTGGAGAAGTGATTAGTCAATTCCTTTGTCCATTTTTTTAAAGTGAATTTCAGGAGTTCTTCACATAATCTTTATTTTAATCTCTTATGATATGTGTTATTTGCAAATATTTTCTCCCATTCTGTTCTGATTTAATAACTGGAATACTCTCAGGTTTACTGATAGGCTGTAAAAGTGTCTGTTATGTTTGCACCCCAAATGTGTTCCTTGTCCTGCAAATTTTTCTAGGAGGTATACTTTTATTTTTCATGATGAAGTTTCTTTTGAGTATGTAATGGATAGCTTTTTATTCAGATTTTTGCTACTTTTTGGTTACACCTAGTCACACAACAATAATTGGACAGTTGGCTTAATATGAGGAGACTTCAAAACATTTATGGAAAATGTAACTGAAGTATGAGTTTAATTTGATGCAAAAAAATTTGAAGTCCAATCAAGGTTTTCTCATAAAATGCATTTTCCATTAACTTTTTGAAGGCACTTTCTATAGAAAGAAGAAAACATAAAATCAAGTCAATTTTTCCTGAAAATTTAGTAAGCATTCCTACTTGGCTACCGGAAAAATCTCATTTATTTTACTCAAAATCTTTTTCATCATTGCACTATTCTTTCCAAGTGCAAAAAATTTACAACCACATTTATTGCATGCTCTTTTACATCAAAGCTGTTTTACAATATTTTAAATATAATGTTTTCTAGTGCTTTCAGTAATTTCCTTAAGCCAGACCTCTATCTGGGGGCCATTTCTATAAGTTAGGTTATATATAAACAATTAGATAGAACACAAAATGGAGTTGGTATTTTCCAGAAGCTATTTCTCTTAAAACAACAAAGGCACAATAAGGAAGATATAGAACAAAGCAAATCCTATTTCACTCACTCTTGAACCTAGTTCGATATACTTGAAGAAGGATGACAATAGACTGAAGACAGATTCATATATATGGAACCCATTTCTGGTCTTTATTGTGCTCATCTGTAATGTCAGTATTTTCTCAAGCAGGTATGGGTGTTATTACAAAAATAAATAAAAATTGGAATGCAATTTATCTAGCATATGTAAGGAGTTAATGATACTAAGGTGCATTCCTTACTCACTGATCCCACTGAGTGGTTTTATTTACTTATTAAATATTGACTTAAATATTGACAATAAAAATACATTTTTTTAAACCTTCCTTACCTAAGCCAGCATTCTTTTCCCCAAGTTTGAAGTCAGGTTAAATTTTTGTTCTATTTTTATCAGGTTATTTTGAAATTTTTAATAAATTCAAAAGAATCTAGTGTCGGTAATTTTTTTTATTTCAATATTATATTAGCTTTAAGATGTTACATAAAAATATCAGTGTATTAGAAGAATAGTTTTCTCTTTTTCTCATTGAGAAAGGGACAAATGAAATATTGTTGGGTTTACTTTCACAGAAGACTTAAATAATATGCAAAAATGTAATGTATATTTTCCATTAATAATGAAATCCAGTTATTAATGTAATCAGTGGCAAAGTATCAGAAATTGTCTAGTTTTACTTTTTTTAAGAATTATTTAATTTTTAGGGGGTCAGCAGGTGGCATGGTGGTAAAGGTGCTGCTGAACACTCCCACATGGCTGACCACGGTTCGAGTCCCAGACCTGGTGGCTTGCTTTCTCACTTTCCCTCTCTCTTTCTGTGTCTCTCTCTGGTCAAAATAAAATAAATGAGTGAATAAACACAATTAAATACATAATTTAAAAGATTATTTGATTTTGGGGCAGGCAAGCGGCGTAGTGGTTAAGGGTGCTGCACTACCAAATAGCCGACTGAGGTTAGAGTTCCGGACTTGGCGGCTTACTCACTTTCCCTTTCTCTCTTTCTCTTCTTCTCTGATCAAATTAAAATAAATAAATAAATCATAAATAAATAAATAAATTTAAATAAAATAATTATTTTTAAAATAATTTATTTATTTATTATTATATAATTTGTTATAGAGCATGTGCACTCACCAGAGAGAGACAAAGAGAGAAAGAGAACAAGAAAGGGAAAGTGAGAAAGTAAGCCACCAGGTCCAGGACTCAAACCACGATCATCCATGTGGGAGTCTGGCACCTTAACCACCATGACACCTGCCAGCCCCAGAATTGTCTAGTTTTACTTTAATGTCTTTATTTTTCTTTTATCAAATTGCTTAACCAAGTTTCAATAATGTGACTTTCAGATTAAATGTCCTTGTTTCATTAAAAATTAGATATGCAATACAAGTGTATTATTGGTTTTTGAAAATGGAAATAAATACAAAACATTCTTTAACCTGAATCTAGATGCTCTTATTTGAGTTTATTATCATTATTATTATGTTAATTTATTTAAATTCTCATAGGTCATATTACCTCAATGAAAAATTTTTATTAGTCAGAAATAGGGCAATATAGTATTGACCCACAGTAGGCTGTCGGGTTTGAATTCTCCTTTGTAGCATGCATCTAACTTCACTAAAAATAATTCTTCTGCTTGGTTTATATTAAAAATTGTTCTTGGGACCAGCAGTTAGCGTAATGGCTATGTTGCTGAACTCCCATGTAGTCAACCGCTGTTCGAGTCCCGGGCCCGGTGGCTTAAACACACTGGGTGCGTGTGCGTGCATGCGTGCCCAAGATCCCAAGAGGAGAATGGAGGAGAAGGGATTGCGGCATGGCATGCCCCCTGGGGGCTGATTTCTCTTTTTCTGTCTCTGTCTCTCACTGTCTTTCTGGCGAGTGCATGCACCCTATAGCTAAAAAAAATTAATAATAATAAAATAAAATAAAAATAAATAAATTGTTCTTTTAAACATGGCATTTGTATAAAGGTAAGGAGTCTACCTAGTAGGCTTGAAAAATTCTGTTTATTCTCAACAGCAAGAGAGAAATAAATTAATGCTCAAACTAATATTAGAATTTTTTTCTACAAATGTTCCACTGGTCAAGCAATTCATTTTTCAAATGTTTGAGGGGAAAACTATACTTTATAAACATATGACAGCTTCTCATTATTTGGATTTCTAGTTCTTTTTGTTTCATCAATTCAAAATTGAATGGAGATTTCCTTAAAAATTCAGTGCTGTCCCTCAATGTACTACATACCATATTTCCATTCTTGAATGTTCTATTATTTCCGATGGCACATTTTCATTCTATTTACTCTAAGTTTATACATTACTTATTCTATGTATTCATGAAATTATGCTGTTACAGTATTTGTATTTGTATTAGTACAGTGTCAAGCAATCTTTTCTGACTGGTCAGTTATTACCGTTCAAAATAAGCTTGGGAAATTTGTAAGCTTCTTGCAATTTTTTCCAATTCCTCTTGACCAAGAAAATGCTTTCAGCTGGAAACAAAAACAAAGTGTAGGATTAAAATTATAAGTAGAGAGTAATATTGTAAAACCACAGAAAGCTAGTTTAGAAAGTTTAAGGTTATGTTCTGAGGCAAGGAGAGGTTGATTTTCCTTCATGGGCAGGATGCCTCTTAGGTCTGAGGTAATGAGATCATTGCCTGTTGTTCCAGGAATTTCAAGTTTCGTCAGCTTTCAGATATCATGCTTCTTATCTCATTTCATTTGTCAACCGAAAATCTAGTCCTTTACAGTTTCACCTCCTGTTTGTCAGTAAGTTCATGATGAATGATCGCGCGCGTCATGAACTGACCTGAGCTTTTGCATCTCACCTCAGTTGAATATCTTACATCAGTCAGAGTTGAACTCCTTTGCAGGTTTCTTCATACCTTATTTCCTCAAACTCCCCTTGCTGCTGATTTTTCCACAGAAATCTTAGACATGGATACATCATTTACTTTCCTCAATATGTATAAAGTCAGTCACATTTAATCAGACTTTACTGAAGACTGGTTTTTAAAATAAGTGAATTACAATGTTTCCTTCCATCCCTCCCCTCAATACAAACATCACACACCACTTACACATATTTAGGGTCCTTCAGTGAAGTTTTCTCAAGATTATTTCTCTGTTTCCCTAGTACCTGTTATCTAGAGATGTATTCGTGGCTCTGCTTAATGGTATTTTGTTTCTTTGTTTCTTTGTTTCTTTGTTCCTTTCTTTCTTTCTTTCTTTCTTTCTTTCTTTCTTTCTTTCTTTCTTTCTTTCTTTCTTTCTTTCTTTCTTTCTTTTTTTCTTCTTTCCCCATGATCTCTCTCCTTCATCAAGTTATGTCCTCCCATTCAGAGACTCACAATCCATCTGTTTTACTTGGCTCAGTCTGCCATAACAAAATAAAATAATTCAGGCAGCTTAAACAACAGAAATTTCATTTCTTACAGTTCTGGAGGCTAGAAATACAAGATCTAGGTGCCAAACCTATCAGTTTCTGGTAAGGATTCCCTTCTTGCCAGTATGTGTCTGCTTTCCGGTTGTAGTCTCACCTAGCAGGAGAGAGAGGAAAAATAAACTTTCTGGTTTCTCTTCTTAAAAAGACACTGACCTCACCCAGGAAAGCAGCCCAGTAAGGACATATTCTAAATCTCATATTCTCCCAAAGACCCCATCTCTAATTACTGGCATATTAGGAGTTGGAACTTTAATCTATGACTTTGGAGGGGACATAATATCACCCATCCATAGGACCTTGCATAGATCTTTTTTTTTTTTTTTTTGATCAGAATGGAAGTAGGAATAACTATTCTCCTTATGGAATAAAAGCTCTATTTGCCACTATTTTAATCTGACTATTCATTCTGGCCATAGCCTCTTCCACTATAACCAAGATAATATTGACAATGTATTTGAACTTCTTATGCATTCTACTTGAAAAGTCTGAGATATTCACCATGGACTGTCTCCACAGGTTGAGTTTCTCAAGTGTATTGTTTAGATTCTCATTTGGAATGAGGATATCAATTTTATTTCTTTTTTTTTTTTCTTTTTAAGTTTATTTACTTGTTACTTCCATGAAGATCTCCAACAGAATCCTTATGCCATGATCCACCCCAGCCAGCCTGAATTATGGGCAAGTGCAAATGCCCAGTGTGTACAGGAAGATCCCGGGACATAATCCTTGGACCTTCCCACATGGGTTCAGTTACATTAGATTTCTACCACCACCTAGTCCTGTTATAAGCTTTTTATCCCTTGCCTTTCATTGTCCAGTGGCTATTTTGAATTTTCCTCTGGATAACTTTAGATTAAGAATATATAAAATGCAAGGATCAAATTCCTTCCACAATGAGAACAATTCTTTACATTATAATGCCGAGCAATTTAATCTTTATTGTCCTGAAACTGTACATTTCATAATACAATCTTCAATTTATCTTTAAGTAACAAAGAGGGTCATTAGAGTGGTTTATTCCTATAAACAAAGTGCTAGTTTGCTCAAATATAAATGTAGGTCTCATATTGTTGAGAGACAGAGAGATATTTTTTTGATCAGAATGGAAGTAGGAATAACTATTCTCCTTATGGAATAAAAGCTCTATTTGCCACTATTTTAATCTGACTATTCATTCTGGCCATAGCCTCTTCCACTATAACCAAGATAATATTGACAATGTATTTGAACTTCTTATGCATTCTACTTGAAAAGTCTGAGATATTCACCATGGACTGTCTCCACAGGTTGAGTTTCTCAAGTGTATTGTTTAGATTCTCATTTGGAATGAGGATATCAATTTTATTTCTTTTTTTTTTTTCTTTTTAAGTTTATTTACTTGTTACTTCCATGAAGATCTCCAACAGAATCCTTATGCCATGATCCACCCCAGCCAGCCTGAATTATGGGCAAGTGCAAATGCCCAGTGTGTACAGGAAGATCCCGGGACATAATCCTTGGACCTTCCCACATGGGTTCAGTTACATTAGATTTCTACCACCACCTAGTCCTGTTATAAGCTTTTTATCCCTTGCCTTTCATTGTCCAGTGGCTATTTTGAATTTTCCTCTGGATAACTTTAGATTAAGAATATATAAAATGCAAGGATCAAATTCCTTCCACAATGAGAACAATTCTTTACATTATAATGCCGAGCAATTTAATCTTTATTGTCCTGAAACTGTACATTTCATAATACAATCTTCAATTTATCTTTAAGTAACAAAGAGGGTCATTAGAGTGGTTTATTCCTATAAACAAAGTGCTAGTTTGCTCAAATATAAATGTAGGTCTCATATTGTTGAGAGACAGAGAGATAACACAAAGCAGAAGTCTCCATTCTCACATCTTTCTGGGCTTTATGTTTTTAATGAGGGAATCTATTTTCACAGACCTGCTAAGTGCAATGGAGATCATTCGTTTAATAAAAAAAAAAAAAAAAAATTAAATAACTATTGAGTGATTTTGTTAAGTCAGATTTACTGGGGACTAGACAATGGCACTAACGTAAAACATGACAGTGAGTCTGGCCCCCATGAGAATGTTCTCAGTTCATGTGGGGAGATGTCTTTGAGTATACTCCAAGACATGTGTATACTCGTGATCCATTTACTCGTGATCCAGGGCTGGCTAAGGCTGGTGGGATATCATAGGATCAAGAGTCTTTCGTGAGTGTTGGCTATCTCTGTCTCACTCATCGAAGAAAGAAACTTTAACAAGAAAAATTTGCAATTGTTTAAAGATCTAATGACTGATTTGCAATTCTAGAATCAGGCAATGTCTCGTTCTAAATAACTAATTGAGTGGTCTGCTGAATAAGCAGCATGGTTGGTTTTGGTAAGGTAGAATTAAGAAAATAGTATTTTAAAAATACAGAGAGGATAACATCAGGTTAAGAAACTTTATGCTAATTCAGGCTGACTGGGGTCTTTCCGATTGGCTACTGTGAATCACCTGATTTCAGGAAAATGTGGTCCATTGGTGATTTCTCTGCTTCACGTAACATGAGTGACTCCATTTTGGATTTGATCTAGTCTTTCAGGGCCTAGTGCAGGAAACTAGTTCAAAACAATAGACTCCCATAAATATTATTTTTTAACTTTCAGTTATTATATGTGAATTAAAGTTTTCTTTCTAGTCATAAAATGATCTAAGATCATATGCTGGGTAGAATATTGTATAAACAGGGAGAAGAACAGCTTTCTTTTTCCCTCATGATTATTTCCTTCCCACTTCACACGCTCCCAACTCCTACGCTTATAGTCTCTTCCCTTTCTCAGATGTATTGAGCCAGAGAAAGTACTGATAAGAATATGTGAAAGTGTTCTAGTCTCCACCGTGGATATTATGGTAGGGAGTGTTTGTGGATAAAGGCATATAATAGAAGTAGTTATTCTCAGGAATCAGACTATGGCATAATGGCAGAATGTGATGCTCTGTGAGGCAAGTTCATATGAGAAAGTTCCTGGTTCAAGTCTAGAGACCTCCCTGAGTATACCAGCCACATGTTACTCATGATCTTGTACTGACTGGAAGACTGGAGGTAGGTTATGGGATCAAGACTATGTTATAGATGTTATACCTCACTATCCTCGTTGCTTGCAAAATAAATTAAAAAATTATAAACTTCCTAAATTAAATGTAATGGTCAGAAAAAAAATATTATAAACTTTAAAAGAAAAACTAAGCTTAATTAAACTCAGTTGCTGAGAGGGAAAAGAGATAGAGTGAGAACAGTGGGTGGTGTAATGGTTATGTCACTGGACTCCCATGTAGTTGACCGTGCTTCGAGTCCCAACCTGGTGGCTTAGTGCATACGCATGTGTGCCCAAAATCCTGAGAGGAGACTGGAGGAGAGGGAATTGTGGGATGGCCATCCCCCCAGTGGGGTGATTTCTTGCTTTCTGTATCTCTATCTCTGCCTCTGTCCCTTCAGTGAGCACATGGACCTATACCAAAAATCTCTCTCAAATAAATAAATAAATAAATAGATTAAAGATTCCTCTGATATAACAATATCAAAATAAAGTTGATGGTTTCTAAAGAAAAGGGGCCTATAATTCATTTTCCAGGCAAAGAGCCCTGGGGAGGTGGGAAAAAACTAGGGATCATATAGCTGCCTAATGAGATTTAGTAGGAGGGACAGTGTCAGTGATATTTGTGCTGCAACACAGCCTAAAATAAGCAGCAATGTCCCCACATCTTCAAGTGACAAACTTGTTATTGCCAAAGGAGCTTTATGATGAGGGTTACCTCAGTAACCGCCAGTTTGATTATATCAGTAACCAAGAGCTAGAAGGAATAGAGCCTTTTATGTCTAAGAGGAAAGTAAAGAAAGCCAGAGGGGACAACTTCTGCTGCTATCACTGTATCATGGAAAACCTCCTGGAAGGGAGATGCAATGCAGGAGAGAGAGGTACAGTTAGAAGTTAGGCTAACCCTCAAACAGAAACTGGGAGACAGAGATACCATCTCTCTAGATGATTACATGTAACCGGAATGGCTACCAGGTCCTTGAGGAAGACATTCTTGATTGTAAACCTGATAAGAGACTTTCAACAACATTTACATCTGAACTGAGTGGGAAATAACTTTATCATTCTAAGCTTCCTAAGGTGTAAATGCTCTAAGAAAAGGGAAACCTATCTAAAGTTCTGTCAAGTTTGGGACACTTTTTTTTTTTTTTTTTTGAGAGGTTTTTGCTATAGGGAGCGTGCGCTTGCCAGAAAGACAGAGAGAGACAGAGAGAGATAGCGAGAAATCACCACCATCCCCCACCTACCCTACCCCCCACCCCCAGAAGATGGCCACACCACAATCTCTTCTCCTTCCTTCTCCTCTGGCGGTACTTTAAGACCTTGGTTAAAGGCAAGAGTGGAAGCAGGGAGATTCCTAGTTTTAATAACGAATTTCTTTTCTTATTTTGTATTTTCCTTTCTGCATCTGATTACTGATTCATTACAATTAGTACATTCATTTCGAGGTTTTATCTACTGGGATAGGACAATTAGGTATGCAGATTGCTCTTCTGTTGGAATATTTGACCGTTCCAACTCCTTAAGTATATATGGCTGGACACTTCACCGGGATATTATGCTTGGTGCCCACTTCAGGAGACTCTCCACTTTTAATTGTTCATTTTTGTAAAATATTATCTGGATTGTTCTGTTCTTCTGAAATGTTTGGATTGTTAAGAAGTCTCTGTATAGGGGCCAACTGGTGGCATGGTGGTCAAGGTGCTGGACTCCTACATGGTCACTGGGATTAAAGTCCCAGACCAAGGCCTGGAGGCTTGAAAATCACACTGGGCATGTGTACATCTGTGCCCAAATTCCTGGGAGAATAGAGGAACAGAAATTATGGCATAGCCATCCTCCTTGGGGATGATTTCTCACTGTCCTTCTCTATGCATTCTTCTCTCTCTCTGGTGAGTGCAAATGTCTTATGGTAACAACCTTTAAAAAAAAAAAGTATCTATTCTTGTATTTTGAAACGCACACAGGCACACATGCATACATACATCTGTACATAAAATATACAGTATTGTATTTTGTGTGTATAAATATATTTAAACACAAACACATATAAATACATATTTGGGGGCCAGCAGGTGATATAGTGGTTAAGGCACTGGACTCCCACTAGCTTGTGGTTCTAGTTCCAGACCTGGTGTCTTGAAACTCATGTGCTTATGCATGCATGCCCAAAGCCTTGAGAGGAAAATGGAAAAGGGATTGTGTTCTGAACACCTCTCCCCTCTCCCCCACTGAGGGTGATTTCTCATTTTCTGTGTATTTCTCTCTGTCTCTCTGGCAAGCACATGTGCCCTCTAGCAAAAACCTTCTTGAGAAATAAAGGCATATTTTGATTTTAAAGCAGTTTCATATTTGTAATTACATAGCAGCATATATCCAATAAATAGAACACTCGTCCCATACCATTCAATATAAGGCATCCTATATGTTCCAGTACATTTTAGAGAATGGAGGAAAACGTAAAATTGTACCAGTCTATATAGATTTAAAGGGTATAATTGGTATGTGAATAGTCCTATGTAACTTTATTTCTATTGCAAAGGAGAATATAAAGTATGTCCTTGTTATAAATCACCCATGTTTATACACTGTAAATATTCTAATTATGACCGAGAATGGTAACACTGCTCTATTGGTCTCATTTTGAGGGCACTATAGGCACACTAGGCCCGTAAGCTCTGTGTCAGATAGTGCAGATACAGGACATGTCTATCATCACAAGTTCTACTTGACAGAACTGATAAAGAGAGTCACAAAAACAGACACAAGATAAGTGTAGAAGAACAAGCACAAAATAAAATTGAGGTCTAATTGGATTATTATTTTGACAGTGATAATTATCTAAGTTTTGAAACAATTAAGAAATCACAGAGGAAGAGATGTACTAATTGGGTTACATAAAACTCTAAAAATTGCACAGGAGGAAAGTGACTGAGAAAATAAAAATAGAATCGGAAAAACACATTGATATAATTTTGTGATGTTTAATTCTAACGCGCCTTGACTTCTAATGCAGATCATGATGTTTGGTCAGTACAAAATAAGTTAAAAATGTATTTACCACTCCGACTGCACTGAATATAATAGCTTGGTCTACCCTAACTTAAATGAGCTCAAGACAATTAAATTAGCCTACAGTTGGGTAGAATCACCTCACACAAAATCTATTTTATAAAGAAGTGTTGAATAGCTCATGTAATTTATTGAATACTATGCTAAAAGTGAAAAATATTTAGATGTATGGGTACCACTTCTAATGAATGTGCATTACTTTTGCACCATTAAAAAGTTGAAAAGTCAGGGGCTGGCAAGTGGCATAGTGGTTAAGGGTGCTGGATTCCCACATGGCCGATTGTGGTTTGAGTCCTAGACCTGGCAACTTGCTTTCTCACTTTCCATCTCTCTCTCTCTCTCTGTCCCCATCTGTTCAAATTAAAATAAAATAAAGTTAGGTAAAATAATTATTTATTAAAAAAGTTGAAAAATCCTAAGGAGACTCATAAGTCAGATCATCTGCACATTAATAATACATAAATCACGTATATTTCATATATATATATATATATATACAGCAACATATATATATTAGAATTTTATAAAAATACATAGAGAAATTAGAAATTATTTTACTTTTGTAATATAAAGTAAATATTCTGTAGTAATTACAAAGAATTTAAATATTCATATAATATATTTTTTTTAATTTTTAAAAAATTTATTAGTATTATTAGTCATACATTAAATTGAATTTCTATTTTTTTTTTTTTTTTTA
>NW_006199080.1:1772464-1800869 GCF_000334495.1 Tupaia belangeri chinensis
TGCCGCCCTATATTCATATAATATTAATGAAGGCAATATGGAAAAGTGCAAATAATTAAGGAAGAGGTTTAACACCATCACTTATCTTGCCAGTGGGAAAGCAATCAAAAATTATATTTTAAAAGGCATACATTTTACTTCTTTCAATTTACCTTAAGGGTATTACTTCAAAAATCAGAAATGCTTAGTATTAGAAAATGCCATATGTTTAGAGATGTTCATCACAGAGTACTTTTACTAGAAATGGAATTATCTTGTCCCTGTAACAATTGGGAACTTGAAATTAGTAAATGTTTCCCAGAAAAAAAAAAAAAAATGATGTCTAAATTCATGGCATATGAGAGCATCTCGTAAGTTCTCAGAAGGACATTACATAATCACTCAGGAAATGAACTTCATGACACAGGAGTTAATGTGGTAGAAGTCATATTACAGTTCATGAATTGCCCTAAGAAATGCTTGCTGCGATATTACCTTCTATTTGTGTATAAAATACAATCTGCATTAGTTTTCTATTGCTGTCACAACAAATCTCCGGCGATGTAACCACTTAGATCAATGACATTCATTTTCTCACAGTTTCTACAGGTCAGAGGTCTAGATGGGCTCACTGAGTAGCACAAGTTCAAAATCAGCGTGCCAGCAGGTCTGCATTTCTTACTTGGAGTCAACGGGGAGGATCATTAGATCACTGGAAAAATTCAGTTCCTTGAAATTGTAGGACTAAGGTCCTCCTTGCCCTTCCCACTCTTGGCTAGTGCTCATGTTCAGCTTCTAGAGATTATTGCATTTTTCTGCTCTCCAGGCGGATGCAATATCTACAATGATGTACAACTTTTATCATGTATTGAATCAATCTGACCATCCTGTCATCTTTTCTCTGCCTCCTTCTTTGACAACATCTCTGTAACTCTACTTAATATCTCATCTGTAAAGGTTCATGAGATTACTTTGATCTTCCTTGAGTTATCCAAGGCAATATTCCTAACTAAAATCAACTAACTGGCAACTTTATTTTATCTGCACAGTGGTATCTAGATAAATGTTTTATACAGTAACCATAGAATTGGAATTTTGGAGTAACATCCCTCTGCCTTTCATAGTAAACATACAAAAAAGTTATCCTTGTCATTTTTTCTGTTAATAAATGCAAGTGGTATTTTTTAATCACAACTAAGTTACAATGATTAACACTTAAACTATTTTATCAAACATTTATATATATGTATATATATATATATATATATATTCTACATATTACCTTTTTGAATAGAAGGTACTATTTATTTACTTTCAATTTTTTCGATGTTAATAAAAAATAAAACTGACATTTTTCTTATATATATATATACATATATATAAACGTAGACTACATGGGAGTCCAGTGACATAGCCATTATGCTAACTGCTGGTCCCCAGGAATCTTCATTTGTTTTTTTTTTTTTTTGGAGAGATTTTCACTATAGGGCATGTGTGCTCGCCAGACAGACAGAGAGAGACATAGAGACAGAAAGCAAGAAATCACCCCCCAGGGGAGATGGTCACACCGCAATCCCTTCTCTTCCATTCTCCTCTCAGGATCTTGGGCACACACGCACACACGCCCGGCGTGAGTTTTAAGCCACCGGGTCCGGGACGCAAACCGCGGTCAACTACGTGGGAGTCCAGCGACATAGCCATTACGCTAACTGCTGGTTCCCAGGAATCTTCATTTTTTACCAAGCAAATTAAAAGACAGAATTAGCCACAATTCCCCCTTTCTCCTGAAGGGATGTACAAATATACTTCTCCAGATAGGAGTAGCATTCCAGGTCCTCTCCATCTGTAGTGACAGTGTATGGCTTACACCTCCACAAAAACCAGCTTCCTTCCAGACTAAAATAGCAATACAGCAAGCCCTTCACTAGGTATTTAAGGTAAGTTAATAGGACTATTCACATTAAAGAAAACACCATGTAAACTACATCTATTTAAGTACCTGGCCTTTCTTATTAGAGATGTTGGTGCACTTGACAAGTTTCTCTTTCCTACTTGACTGTGGTAATTAGAGGATTAGGACGTGTCATGCTATGGTCTGTTTATTGCAAAACAACTGTAGGACTTTTCTTTAGTATTTTTCTTCTACATTTTATTGCCCATAATATATTATCTCTACAGACAGCATCAATTGATACACGCATTCTTATTTTTTAATATTAATAAATAAAATAAAACAAAGAAAACACCTTGCTTTACCTATTTTAGCTACTCCCATTTCCTCTATCTTTTCCACATTATCTCCTGGAGAATTTGTCTCGATTTAATTAATTTAATTATTTATTACTGATTCACATCCACAAATCCTCACATCTATTTCTGCATACATTAAGCAGCTCTGCTTTATAAGTAACTAATTTTGTAACTGTATTATCCTTTAAAACACTCTGACATTTGACCCACCTAAACACTTTTTAAAAATTTACGCTCTTTGGGAACCAGCAGTTAGCGTAATGGCTATGTCGCTGGACTCCCACGTAGTCGACCGCGGTTTGTGTCCCGGACCCGGTGGCTTAAAACTCACACCAGGCGTGTGTGCGTGCGTGCCCAAGATCCCTAGAGGAGAATGGAGGAGAAGGGATTGCGGCGTGACCATCCCCCCCTGGGGGGGTGATTTCTTGCTTTCTGTCTCTATTTCTCTGTCTGTCTGGCGAGCGCACACGCCCTACAGTGAAAATCTCTCCAAAAAAAAAAAAAATTTACGCTCTTTGACTGTTAGAAAACTGGAAAGCCTTGGTCCTCTTCAAATGGAATTAACTTAACGAATGACT
The DNA here is from genome assembly GCF_000334495.1 of Tupaia belangeri chinensis. NCBI lineage: Eukaryota > Metazoa > Chordata > Mammalia > Scandentia > Tupaiidae > Tupaia > Tupaia belangeri. Next base: position 1,775,272 of record NW_006199080.1, read on the forward strand.
ACTTACTGTTCTAATGATACATCCTATGCCCCTTTTTCAAGACTTCCTCTGCCCTTATTCCCATTATATACTATGGGTGATTTCTTTGCCATTTTTAATTCCTCATTTTACTTTCTTCTTTAAAAAAGCTAACCTATTCTAAGGTACAGAATGTATGCTTATGTACAAAATAAATTTTGTATTCAAGCATATTCAGCATAATACCTGAATTAATAAAATGAGAGGGAGGACTCTTTCTAGTAAATGTAAAAGGACTAATGTAACTTGAAGTCTAGAGAGATACTGAAACCAGCAGATGAAAGCTTGCAAAGGACTGGGATATTTATAACACTTCAAAACATTTCACCACATATTACTTATGAATTACAAAAAAGAATATGTTAACTTTACAGTGGAGATCCTGGCAGACATCATTTTAATCAAGTGATCAAAGTTAACATCACCATTAATGTGACACAGAGGCATCTAGTGTCTCCTAACGCAATACAGTAAGAAGATACAGCTAGTTACGTGATTTTCCTGATGAAAATGCAGTAATTAAATTTAATCAGGTAGAAAAATCAACAAAACCAAATTGGAGATTTCTACTAAACAACTGGTCTATTACTTTCCAGACATTTTTTTTTTCTTTAGAATGGTTTCAGATTCACAGTGACATTGGGAGGGAGAAAAGGTATAGATATGTAACAAGCTTTTTCCAGTCTCGCATGTATAGTTTCTCCCATTAGCAACCAGTGTGGTATATTCATTATAATTATAATTGATTAACCTACTCTGACACATTCTATCACTCAAGTCTACAGTCTACATTAAGGTTCATTCTTGGGGTTGACCGTTCTATGGGTGTGAACATGTATACAATGACATGTATCCATTATTTTAATGCCATGCATAATTATTTTACTGCCTTGCCTCCTTCCCCCAATTCCTCTGTGCTCTACCTAGACATCCCTCCCAACCCTCTATCTCATGGCAACTACAGGTTTTTTATTTTATTTTACTTTTTAAGTATTTTTTGAATTTCATTTTCTTTTATACATTCAATCATATTATTTAGCTTACAATGTGAGTATTTCAACACATGAACATTTCTTCCTAGTCCAGTTAATAAAACTATAAAATTATTTTCAACAGATAATACCACATTTCTTTGTCCCATTAAAATCTGGTATTTTATTTATTGTCTCCAAAGTTTTGCCTTTTCCAGAATGTCATATGGTTGAAATTATATAGTATGTTGCCTCTTACAATTGGCTTCTTTTTATAGTAATCTACAATCAAGTTTCCTCTACATCTTTTCATGGCTTGATAGCTCATTTGTATTTAGCACTTAATAACATTCTATTGCTTGTATGTACCACAGTTTATTTTGTCCATTCTCCTACAGAAGGACATATTGGCTGCTTCCAAGTTTTGGCAATTATGAATAAAGTTGCTATAAACATCTATGTGCAATTTTGTGTGTGGACATAAGCTTTCAACTCCTTTGGGTAAATACCAAGTAGTGCGATTGCTGGATCATATGGTAAGAGTATATTTAGTTTTTTTTTTTTTTTTTTAAAGAAACAACCAAACTGTCTTCCAAAGTGGCTGCACTGTTTTACATTCCCACCGGCAATGACAGAGAGATCCCATTATTCCACATACTCACCAGCATTTGGTGTTGTCAGTGTTTTGGATCTTGGCCATTCTAATAGGTATGTAAGGGCATTTCATTATTATTGTAATTTACAATCCCTGATGACATACAATGTTGAGATCTTCTTTTGTATGTTTATTTTACATCTGTATATCTTCCTTGGTAATGTGCTAAATAAGGTCTTTAGCTTATTTTTTTTCCAAAAAGATTGTTTATTTTCTTAGTGTTGAGTTATGAGTTGTTTCAGTTATTTTGGATAACAATGGTATGTATATTTGATGTCTTTTGCAAATATTTTTTCTCAGTTTGTGATTTTTTTTATTCTCTTTATTTCCTGTTCATTTTTAAGACATTGATTCATTGGAACCAGCACTTAGCATGATGACTATGTCATTGGACTCCTATGTAGTTGACCACGATTTGCATCCTGGACCCAGTGGCTTAAAACTCACACTGGGCGCGTATACGTGCATGCCCAAGATCCCGAGAGGAGAATGGAGAAGGGATTGTGGTGTGGCCATCGCCCCTGGTGGGGCGGTGATTTCTTGCTTTCTATCTCTCTGTGTCTCTCTGTCTTTCTGGTGAGCACAGGTGCCCTATAGCAAAAATCTCTCCAAAAAAAAGAAAAAAAGACATTGATTCATAACAGCGTTAGAGTGAGAAAACAATAAATTAAAAATATAAGACAACTAAATGCAACGAATACTCTTGTATCAGAAAACTAACGTGATGTCAAGGATATCATTGGGAAAATAACAGTAATTTTTAAGTTTAATTATTTTTATTTTTATTTTCCATGAGTGGTAGAGACATAGAACCAGGCCCAGATAAATGGCAAGTGTATGCCAGGCATACTCAGAGAGGTCCCTGAACATCAGTCAGGATTCCCATGCAAGACAGTCTTGCAGAATGCAGTCCCCTTTACTACTCACCACTATCTGACCCCTAGTAATAGTACAATGATGTCAAATGTCCTCAATTATTCTTTGTACTATGGTTATGAAAGAGGATTTCTTTCTCTGAAGAAATATACACTGAGAAGGAAAAGTGTAACATTATCTGTAATTTATCCTCAAATGATATGAATGATATGTGTGTGGTGTGTGTATAAAAGTGAATGTATTTAGAGAGAATTAAGAAGCAAATATTCAGGGCCAGCAGGTTAGAACTCTGGATCCCACATGGTTGGCTATACAGTCTGAATCCTGGACCCAGTGACTTGAAAACCATGCCTGGCGCACATGCCTGTGTGCCCAAAATCCTAAGAGGAGACTGCAGGAGTAGGGCCATACCCCCTCAGGAGTGATTTCTCACTCTCCTTCTCTTCCTCTCTGGCATGTTCATGTACCCTATATCAAAAACAAAACACAACACAAAAAAGCAAATGTTTAAAAATACATAGTGAATCTAGGTGAGGGATACAGAGGTTTTCACTTACAACCCTAGCTAATTTTCTTTGTTTTAATTTTAAAAAAATGTATGACAGATATGAAAAGCGTATTGAAAATTATAGATAGAGACTGTGCTCTAATGGAGTGACATACTGAGTCAAAAAATAGATAAGAGAAATGTAAGAGCATAACTTGCAGATTATGCTAAGTTCTAAGCAGGAAATAAATTATGCAATGTGGGAGAAGTCTTCTTTAGAAAATGTGATCAGGAATTCTCTCTTCCAAAGTTTATTGTGAGATGAGATGGAGTAGAGATGATCTAGGCATGTGGTAATCTCCAGAAGATCATATTGTGTAAAGATGAACAGCTAACATAAAGGTCCTGAGCCTGTGAAAGGCTTCGAAGCTAGAGGAACAAAAAGAGGAATCTGGTGTGGCTGAACTTCTGAGATCAGGGCACCAAAAGCTGAAGTTTCTTGGGAGACAGAGGTAGTGGCAAGGGACACACAGCCCATAATAGTTTGGGTTTTAGTCAGAGATAACTCTAAGACACTGGACTATTTAAAAATAAATGTGAGGGGGCCAGCAGATGGCATGGCAATTACGTCACTGAACTCACACAAGGTCAACCGTGGTTCAAGTCCCAGACCCGAAGGCTTGAAAATCATGCCAGGTGTATATGCGTGTGTGTGCACATGTCCTCAATATTCCTGGAGGATAATGGAGGAGATAAGATTGTGGTATGACCACCCTCTATTGGGGATGATTTCTCACTTTCCCTCACGTTGTATCTGTCTGTCTCTCTATGTCAAGCACATATTCCCTAATTCAGAAACCTCTAAAAATAAATGCATGAGTGTGTGATATATTTGAAAAATATTTGGTGGTTGAGAAAGTCATGAGGGCATGTTAAACTTCCTCGGGAGAACTGACTATGGATATATGTATGTGTGTGCATGAGTGTATTTAAAGCTTTAGACTTATAGAAAAATTGCAAAAATTCTATACCAAGTTCCCAAATGATCTACCCCTATTTTCCCTTATCAATATCTCATTATTATGGTAAATTTGTTACAATTTATTAGCTTGTAGAAACACATTATTTTTAAGAAAATTCCATACCGTATTTATACTGTTTCCCTTAATATACTCTTTTTTTTTTTTTCCTGCCTCTGAATCTCATACAAATGAACACATTGCATTTAGTCACCGTATTTCCTTAGGTGCCCCATGACTGTGACGGTTTCTCAGAATTACTTAGTTTTTTTTTTTTTTTCCTGCCTCTGAATCTCATACAAATGAACACATTGCATTTAGTCACCGTATTTCCTTAGGTGCCCCATGACTGTGACGGTTTCTCAGAATTACTTAGTTTTTTTTTTTTTTTCCTGCCTCTGAATCTCATACAAATGAACACATTGCATTTAGTCACCGTATTTCCTTAGGTGCCCCATGACTGTGACGGTTTCTCAGAATTACTTAGTTTTTAATAACCGGAACAGTTTTGAGAACTGGCCAGGGAGTTTATGGAATATACATTGATAGAAATTTGCCCAATATTTTTTCACATTATTGGATTGGTGTTATCAGTTTCTGAAATGAAGGTGGCAGGGGTAAGTTCTCTTGCTGATCATAACATATCAAGTGTATTATTTATTTAGTTCACTTAACTTCAGTTAAAGTTTTTCCAGTAGTTCCACAGTCAAGTTACTTTTCTTCCCCTATCCTGACTTTCCATAATGTATTCTTTGGAAAGAAGTCACTCTGCCCAGCTCATACTTCAGGAGTGGGGTGATATATACCATCTCCTTAAAGCCAAAGATACATATAAGTTATTAGGGCTTCTTCTGCACTGGATATTTGTTTATTCTCCACCATTTAATTGTTTGTTTGTTTTTTTTTTCTATTTGGTTGTTGTTATTTGTTTTTGTGATAGAGCATATGCACTTGCCAGAGACAGACAGAGAGAGAAAAAGTAAGAAATCACCCCTCAGGCAGGATGGCCATTTCACGATCCCTTCTCCTCCATTCTCCTCTCAGAATTTTGGGCACACACACACATACACCTGGTATGATTTCCAAACCACTGGGTGGGGCACTCAGATCTCATGATGGACCATGTGAGATCTAGGACCTCAACCATTACACCCCCTGCTAACCCCAGTCATCATTTATTTGTATATGAACTTGTGGATATTTATTTTATATTTTGAGTTATAGTCCAATATACCTTATTTATTTTGCTACTCAAATTTTTCCAACTTGTCTATTAGGAGCACTTTGAATTGGTGTCTATGTCCAACTGGCAGAACCCCTTCTTTCTGTTGTTTGTTTTCGAGTATTTCCTACTTTCCGAATGACAAGATGTCCTGGGCTCATCCTGTGTACTTCCTGCAGCAGTGTCACAGCCTGCCATTTCTACAAAGGCCCTGGTTCCCTTTCTGAGGGAGTTATTAGAAACCAAGATCAGAGCACTCTGTTTGCTCTTTGTTGCTGGAGCTTTATTACTTACAGGCTCTCTTGCTGACAAACTAGGAAATATATATGTGTATTGACCTGATTATACTCACAAATATGAAAAACTATCTTTATGAAACCATCTTCCATTTTTTATTTATTTTATTGTATTTGCCAGAGGGCACATGTACTCACCAGAAAGAGGCAGAGAGATATAGAGAGAGGGTAAGAAGAAAGTACCCCCAATGGGTAGGGTCATGTTATGACTCCTTCTCCATTTTGCCTACCTGTCCTTATTTGGACATGTTTACCAGCATGTCCATAGGCCAAGATGTCCATATTTGCCACTATGTCCAAATACACATGCAGATTTTTCAAGCTGCTGGAATTAGGAATTGAACTGCCATCTGCCATGTGGTATCCAGCTCCCAATGGACAACAATTAATCACTGCACTATAAGGCTAGCCATTTCACTTTTGTTTTAATGTGATTTTTAAAGTAAAATTTTATTGGAATACAGCTGCAAAATACTATTGCTATGACTACTTTTATGTTACAATAGTACAAGTAGTTGTGAAGAGTTGCATATGATGCACAAAGACTAAAATATTTATAACCCAGTTCTTTAAAGAAAAGTTTTGCATAAACTATTAAAAAGATATAAATGTTCCATAAACATAAAAAAGTACTGAAATATAATTAGTAAATTACCTTTTATTTTAAAGTGATTCTTTTTAATAGTAAAAAATTAAAGTTATACACCTAAAATTTTAGCAAAAAGTTAGACTAATGGACTACTGGAAACTTTCATGAATTATATTTTGCAGATAAAAAGAATTCTTGCATTTTGCTTCACTATGCATTAGTATATTTTGAAAACAGTAAAGTGAACAGATTTTTCCTATAGGGCATATGTGCTTGCCAGAAAGACAAAGAGAGATAGAAAGACAGAAAGTGAAAAATCACCCCCCCAAGGGGAGATGGCCATGCCACAGTCCCTTCTCCTCCATTCTCCTCTCGGGATCTTGAGCACGTGTATTGTGAGTTTAAGCCACTGGGTTGGGGACTCAAACAGCAGTCGACTTCCTGGGAGTCCAGTGATAAAGCCATTTATGCCAACTGCTGGTCCCAACAGATTTTAAGGTTAAAGAGGAATGTGATGTAAAACAGTTTAAAAAAATAATGAAGGAACTAGTATGATTTGTTTCTATTAGTAATATGTGCCAGAAATTTTATTTAATATTTCCATTAATTTTCAGAAGTAATCCAATGATGATAGTTAGTATTATTCTACAGTAATATAAAATATTAAGAATATAAATTTTTCCAAATGCACACATCTTACAAATGGGGTTGAACCTATTTCTGACAACAAAATCCACTGTATTTTCAATGCTACCAGGTTTAAAAGAACACAGTGGGAAAAGAAAACTTATCATCTAAGTTTTCTTATTCAATAATTAGCTGAGTCCTCTCCTAACAAGTGTTAATAATAATAGAGACCTATCAACATCAATGTTACCTATTCAATTTGATGAGCTTGGAGAATGTTAATGGCACCCTACTGCCTGCACCACTGCAGCTGACCTAGGCACAATTTGTCTTGAGCAATGCCTGCAGACCGACAGGCTAAATGCCATCACCGAGAATCTATGTTTATTTTTCATCCAGTATTATGAAAAAATCATCAAGATTTGACTATCAAAATTATTTAATTGCTTTTATTGTCACAGTTGCCATTTATAATACGTATTAAATTTGGGTATGGGACCAGCCCAGTTGCCTTGTGGATAAAGGAGTTGAATTGCATCAGGTTGACCATAAATCAAACCTCGACCTCAGTGGCATGAAAAGCATGCTAAGTACATGTGCAGGCATACCCCAAATCCTGAAGGATGAAGAAAGGAAGAAGGGATTGCAATGTGACCTCGTCCCATTAGGGGGTGCTTTCCCCTGTCTTTATTCTGTCACTCTAAGTGCCCTCTGACAATTACAAAAAAAAAAAAAAAAAAAAACTTAAAAAATTATGTATAATAAATCAGAAATATGAACAGCAAAAATTTTAACAGAAGACAGGCTTAACTAAGCCTACCACCAACATACCATCTGTTCTGCATCTCCTCTTAGATCAAGACACAATAGGCTTTAGCATATGGACTGTAGGTTGTGAACAGGAAAGAATTTTTAGCATGTGAGCTTTCCTTTTTGGATTTCTGTTTTGTTTTGCTTGTGATTGTTGTGTTTTGTTTTGTTTTTCAACAATGTATGTTTTTATTCATCTGGTAGTAATTTAAATATCATCCTGATTGAAGGATGAATGGAATCACATGCTTTTTAGTGATATTTTATTTCCCTCCTTTGGTATTGAATGACAAACAATAGCCTAGGCAGCTAAAAATTCCAGGGACATTTTCTCTGTTCCCAGCTCACCAGAATGAAGTTCGATGTATCAACAACCACTACTGTTGGAACAGAAGTTTGTCCTCACTGTGTTGCATTCTTTTCTCCATTTCTCTTGTCTGCTGAGAGTTGATTGGTCCAAGTGCAGGTGATTTTTACATGGCCAGACCGTATGTATAGAGTGCATGCAATTAAATAGTAATAATGAAAATAATAGCGAGCAATCATCCTGTGTTCATTATGTATTCCATATGCCCTAAATATCTATAACAATGCATTAACAGTATGTTACCAGAGCTCCATTTTATAAATGATGAGCATGAAGAACAATAGACAACAGCTCTTTGATCATGATAATTGAAGGAATCCCTAAATGCTGGAAGAAAATATACAAATCTCATGTCATAAAATATAAATGGAATTGGGAACCAGCAGTTAGCGTAAGGGCTATGTCGCTGGACTCCCACATAGTCAACCGCGGTTCGTGTCTCGGACCCGGTGGCTTAAATCTCACGCCGGGCACGTGTGCGTGCGTGCCCAAGATCCCGAGAGGAGAATGGAGGAGAAGGGATTGTGGCGTGACCATCCCCCCTGGGGGGTGATTTCTCGCTTTCTGTCTCTATGTCTCTGTCTGTCTGGCGAGCGCACGCGCCCTATAGCGAAAACCTCTCAAAAAAGAAAAATAAATAAATAAATAAATAAATGGAATTTAGGCCAATTTGAATAATAAAAACTGGAATCTCAATATCAAAAACACATGTTATTAGGTTGCATTATCATTGGTTAAATTATATTGTGATAGCATATCCGGAATGCCATGATTGACCTGATATTTAAATATTGCCCTTTTTCTAGCCCTGACTGGGATAGAGATTTGTATATAAATGAAGCTACCCACCTTATAAATCTGAATAAGAAGAAATATTGAGAGTTCTTACTATACTGCTTTAGTCTGTCCAGTCAAGAAAAATCAGCATTTTGATTACTGAATTGTTCCCTTCTCATTATTTTTACGACTATCAGACACAGGTGACTACTTCTAAAGTATCCTTGGCAGTGTTTCCTATGATTTCTGATGTAAATCTAATCATGACAGTTCCTCGTTGCTTTTCTGTGCCTGCTTAACTGAACAGCTTTCCCTAAGTTGGTTCCACCTATCAGTCAAATAAGACAAGAGAAAGACACATTTCTGGAGACCCCGTACAGAGGATGAGGGAAACAAGGGAATGCAAAAGCAAAAAAGACACGCAAGGTTCAAATTCGAAAGATGTGGAAGGCTTTCTTGTTTGAAGAACCAATTTCTGTCTGTTGGACCTGAAAGAGTGCTGCTATCTAAAATATGTAAGATCTGGAAGCACAGCTGTAGGATGAAAAACAGAATGGTATTAAAGCATATGAGATGGTGTATCACTACAGTTTGAAGTTCTCCTCCCTCCCCTCCAAAAAGCGCTATTTTCAAACTGACTGGCCTTAAGAGTTGGGCTTTTTTACTTTGTTGTTTGGTTTTGTTTTGTTCTTTTGCTATAGGGCAAGTGTGCTTACCACAGACAGAAAAGAGAGAGAGGAAAATAAGGGAGAGAAGATTCTCATCATCCCCCAGGGGTATGCCCATGCAGGGAATAATCTCTTCTCCATTCTCCTCTCAGGATTTGGGGCACCTACATAGAGGCACTCCTTGTGTAATTTTTTGGTATTTTTTAAAAGGAATTATTTATTTAATTGTATTTGTTATTATTATTACTGTTGTTATTGTTATTTTCATTTGACCAGAGAAAGAGAGAGAAAGTAAAAAGCAAGCCACCAGGTCAGAAACTTGAACTACCATCAGACATGTGAGAATCCTGTACCTTTATCAACTCGTCACCTGTCCCTGCCTAGTATAATTTTCAAACTGCTGGATCTGGGACTCAAACCATGATATTGACCATGTGAGATCTAGCCACGACAATCTCCACACTATCTGCTGGTCCTGATATTTTCACTTTTTAATTGTGCTACTAAGAAACAATGGCTTATCACCTGTCTTGGTCTAAACCTCTGAGAAAATGATAATGGTAATTTTATTTACCACAAAAAAAGTAATGTAGATTAAGTTAGTTTATGCAATGAGACACTAGAATAACTAGAATATATATATATATTTTTTTTTGAGAGACTTTTGTTATAGGGCATGTGCACTCACCAGAAAGACAGAGAGAAACAGAGAGACAGAAAATGAAAAACCTTCCCCCAGAGGGGATGGCCACGCTGCAATCCCTTCTCCTCCATTCTCCTCTCGGGATCTTGGGCACACAGGCGCACGCACCGAGCATGAGTTTAAGCTACCAGGTCCGGGACTCGAACCGCAGTTGACTATATGGGAGTCCAGCTACATAGCCATTATGCAAACTGGTCCCTATTTTCTTACATTTAAGATGGGATCAATAAATACAACTTATTAGCAACACTATTAATGAGAGTGGGAGGGGGGAGAATGTAGGAAAGGAAATTTGGGGAAAAAATAGAGAGGTAAGCCATTTGTGGGACACAGACATGGTTTATTCCCTGTTGATGATGACATGTATAATATTCTCAACTGAACTAGTCTGAGGTGTATATCATGCTGGCTAAAGTCTCTTTATAATCTAAATAATGTACAGTGATTCAATGCATAATAATAATAATTTAAAAAAAGAATTTTTGGAAATAATGGCATGGAGTAATGAAAAGTTATAAGAACTCAATACTGAGGTAGGGTATTTGAGTCAAAGAAATCTAGCTTTCAAGTTTAAAATGCTTAATCTTGTAAAATTTTAAAAATTTGACTTAGACTTGAATTAGCATGAATTAAAAATTTCACTTAGACAAAAATTTATAAAAATTATGACTAAGACTTTATTTTTTGCCAGATGGCATGTGTGCTAGCCGGACAAAGAGAGAGACAGAGAGAGCACACCCCAATGGGGCATGGTCATACTGCAATCCCTTCATTTCCATTTCTCCATTCTGTCTGGATTTGGGGGGTGTGCGCACACATGTATCCTATGTGTTTTCCAAGCTGCCAGGGCCCTGATTCCAACTGGGACTGGCCATGTGGGATTTGGCTGCTTTAACTACTAGGTACCTGGTAATCATAACAATGAAAACATTTACACTGAATTTTGGAAAAAAATAAAAATGACCATATACCACCAATTCGGTTGACTGATACATGTAACAAAAAAATAAATAAATAAATTTTAAAGAATTGTTTTTACTTGAAGAACTACAAGCATTAGCACTCAAGATTTAAGTACAAATATCCTTGTTAGTATAATTTAAAATAACACATTAATTAGCCATTGTACTTTCTTAAAGCTGAAATAGTTTCTTATATTCTTATGTATCTTGTTTATTTTGGTTTATGCAATAAGCAACCCCAGGAATTTAATTTCAGAGATAGTAAGGGAATATTTATCAGTTATTGATATGCTAGTAAATATTATTTAAGTTAGAAGCTAAGAAAGTCTTTGCAAAGAATTACAGATTGGAACATGGAAATTTTCAATTGTCTAAAGGTATTTTCCCTACTACAAACATGTATGAAGTGGTAGTAGAGAAGATAAGTGTAGACACAAGAGACTGGAAATTTTTAAATGACATGTTAATATAATACAAACTTCTAAATTAAAAGACAATTAGGAAAAATAAACCAAGATCATTCTCAAAGAGCAAAAAGGGCATTAGTATCCTTAATATGCAGTTTAACATTTTACCTCATGAATATTTATCTTCAAAGAAATACATTCATATCAACTATAGGGTACTATTTTTAAATTATCTTAGCTAATATATGGAAGAATAACCTTAGGACCAGCAGTTAGCGTAATGGTTATGTCACTGAACTCCCATTTAGTGGACCGCAGTTCAAGTCCCAGATCAGGTGGCTTAAACTCACTCTGGGCACATGTGCGTGCGTGCCCAAGATCCCGAAAAGACAATGGAGGAGAAGGGATTGTGGCATGGCCATCCCCCCAGGGAGGTGATTTCTCGCTTTCTGTCTCTCTGACTCTCTCTGTCTTTCTGGCAAAAACCTTAAAAAAAAAAAAAAAATAGAAAAAGAACCTGAATCCTGTGAGAGTGAGGGGAAGCCAGAAAATGTATATTCTGCTGATGAATGAGGAAATTGAAATAGACCTTATCTAAATTGATTTGGCAAAATTCTTTACAAGCCTTAGCAATAATGATAATGTTTACAATAATGAGTAAAGGTATTCTTTACTAATTAATAAAGGCCAAAAGTTATTGTAAGTGGCCAGGTGAAGTCACTAGGTAAAAGATTCTGCCCCACAGAGTAATCCCACATGAGAAGGTTTGGAGTTCAAGTCCAAAGACCTCCCTGAATACACCAGGTGCACAGGATGGCAGCCTTGTCACCCTGTGCACTACTGCTCTCTTTCTCTCTCTCTCTCTCTCTCTCTCTCTCTGCATTTCTTGCTCATGAAAGAAGTAAATAAATAGACTTAAAAATAACTATAAGCGGGAACCAGCAGTTAGCATAATGGCTATGTCGCTGGACTCCCACATAGTTGACCATGGTTCCTGTCCCGGACCCAGTGGCTTAAAACTCACGCCGGGCGCGTGTGCGTGCGTGCCCAAGATCCCAAGAGGAGAATGGAGGAGAAGGGATTGCGGCGTGACCATCCCCTCTGGGGAGTGATTTCTCGCTTTCTGTCTCTATGTCTCTCTCTGTCTGTCTGGTGAGCGCACGCGCCCTATAGCAAAAACCTCTCCAAAAAATAAAAAATAAAAAATAAATAACTATAAGCATGAGCAAATATTTGTGCCAAGCAGTGTATACAGACATCTAGCATGTGATAACAAGCGGGAATGTTTTAAATACTGAGGAAAGTCTTTTGAAAATGTATTCTTTTCTGTTGTATCATATTAGGAATAAGAGAGAAAATACTAATGATAACATTAAATTATCCTTAGAGATAAATAGTTGATGTGTATTTTTCCTCTTATTTTCTATTTTCTATCATAGAAAGAAGTAAGCTCAGTTGTTATGATTTCTAACTCAAGGGCCAGATAGGCTAAGTTTCGCCACTTAATAACTCTGTCATTCATGATGTGGAATTAATTTAATCCCCGAAAAACTAATAAAAGTGTAGATTCTAATATTACCAACATCAAACAAAAAATTTTTTGAGGATTACATTTTATCATTTGGAGAAAGTTTCTAGAATCCATCTGATTTATGATCATTTGTCGGACATTGGTTTAAACAGCTCTAACATTAAAGATATTTTTCCATTTTTGCTTTTGCAATAAGAACAAATATCATCTAATTATGTCGCTGGACTCCCACATAGTTGACCATGGTTCCTGTCCCGGACCCAGTGGCTTAAAACTCACGCCGGGCGCGTGTGCGTGCGTGCCCAAGATCCCAAGAGGAGAATGGAGGAGAAGGGATTGCGGCGTGACCATCCCCTCTGGGGAGTGATTTCTCGCTTTCTGTCTCTATGTCTCTCTCTGTCTGTCTGGTGAGCGCACGCGCCCTATAGCAAAAACCTCTCCAAAAAATAAAAAATAAAAAATAAATAACTATAAGCATGAGCAAATATTTGTGCCAAGCAGTGTATACAGACATCTAGCATGTGATAACAAGCGGGAATGTTTTAAATACTGAGGAAAGTCTTTTGAAAATGTATTCTTTTCTGTTGTATCATATTAGGAATAAGAGAGAAAATACTAATGATAACATTAAATTATCCTTAGAGATAAATAGTTGATGTGTATTTTTCCTCTTATTTTCTATTTTCTATCATAGAAAGAAGTAAGCTCAGTTGTTATGATTTCTAACTCAAGGGCCAGATAGGCTAAGTTTCGCCACTTAATAACTCTGTCATTCATGATGTGGAATTAATTTAATCCCCGAAAAACTAATAAAAGTGTAGATTCTAATATTACCAACATCAAACAAAAAATTTTTTGAGGATTACATTTTATCATTTGGAGAAAGTTTCTAGAATCCATCTGATTTATGATCATTTGTCGGACATTGGTTTAAACAGCTCTAACATTAAAGATATTTTTCCATTTTTGCTTTTGCAATAAGAACAAATATCATCTAATCAAAATTTGCTCTCCTGCTATTTACAATATTTGGTTTAATTTATAAAGAAAGTAAAAGAATACAATTAATATTAGGCTTTTAAGATCTTAAATAGGACATAACATGGAGCTCTTAAATGGCAAGTCTTTGTCAAGAGAAAAGATTTTACAATGACTTTATTTCCTCTCTTATAACATCAAAAGGTGGTCTTTAATATTTGTCAGGAATTGTATCTAAGGAAAACTACAATCAGACAGGAAGAGAAAGAGGGGGGGATAAATCCTGCCCTTTCCAGTTCGTGGATTGCTGCAGAGGAGAGTATTACAGGCAAACATATTTGGTTCCGCTTCTAATGTGGGGCTCTGGGAAGGGAAAACACACCTACAACCATACAGCTAGCCAAATGTGTGTTGAACTGCTAGAGATATATTCACAATATGGTTCTGTGGTCATTATTTAGCTCTAAAAAACGCCAGAGATGAATCACTACCTAGAAATGAACAATAAGACTTTGGAAATCATTGCATAACACAAGTACCCACTCCCTTCCATTCCCATATGTGATCAAAGATGTACAGTGTCTTCTTCCTCTACTCCTACATCCAGACATTTAAATAAGAACAAAAGAAAGATTGGAATCTGAAGGAATGAACATTTTATTCATAAAGTGTTTAAATCCTGAGATAGTCGAACATACAGGAGACTGAATTTTCAGGATCGTAACTCTGAATTTATGTATTTTCTTATTTTTATTCATGATAGGGAACATGCAAGAGTGAGTGAGAGAGAAATCGCCCTCTGTAGGGCTTGGTCATACAATGATCTCCTTGTGAGGTAAGAGGAAGGTACCCTAAGAACATGGTTAGGGTACAGGTAAAAAAATGGAATTGCAAGATGAGTAAGTGTTAAGATGGAGACACAATGGTTCAGTAGCAGCTCAGCTCTCACTGAACTGTTTGCTCACAGAAAGGCTTGCAGCAGTGACTTAGTGATTAACCTAGGCAGCATACCCTAAAGCAAATAGAAAAATTAAAATTTTTCCCAGTACCCACCACATTCTGAAAGGATAAAATAATGGTCTTTTATAGCCCAAAGCTTTTAGACAAGAAAAATCTCATAACCTTTGTAACCACTTCAAAATTAGGAAAAATAACCAGACCCATCTAGTATGTGACCCCTTACCACTAGAAGAATGCCACACAAACCGCTCCTGAAAATAAGCTTGAACAAATTCCCTCCTAATCAAGATAATAACCCCTACGGTACCCACCTCTTCAGCAACCCATTTGGGACCTGCTCCCTGCTTGGGAGCTCTGTGCTTCCTTCCCTCTCTTAATAAACTTTGCTTTGATATCCCCTCTCTGTGTCCACATCTCTAATTTTCATGAATGTGAGACAAAGAAGCAGGTCCACTGTGGTGCCTGCATTGAGTATCAGGCCCATGTACCCCAACTTACCACATCACTTGCTCCAGTCCTACAGCTCACAAGAGTCCTGGACCTCTGGGTCTACACTCAGTGTGTTATTTAGAGCTATTGAACTGGGGATTTAAACTGTTACTGGCATGTGACTTCCAGTTCCACAGTCTACCAACTGCACCATTGAGGCTGAGTCTGAATTTATTTATAATGGGCTTATACATAACAATATATTTTTTTCTATAATTAATATGTGTCTTATAAAAGCTTGAGAGCCATTTAAAGTCATTATTAATCCTATTATTTTACTCAGCCTAATTGTTTCGGCATGGAATTCAATAACTATTGACTTGATAAAATATAAAGAGAGGTATTTTGCCTAGGGCATTGTGTTTTCTAACAGAAGTAATGTACCAAAAGTTATAGATGCTTTGTTTCTGAATTAGTGGTGAGCCACAAAATTTTAAATACTGACTTTTAGCTTGTATAAAGACTGAATTTTTTTTTCTAGACTGAAACTAGAACAAAGTATTATGTTCAAAATATTGATTCTTCTATAAATTTCATAACCCTGGAGCAAGTTATAATTGTTGGACTTCTTTCTTCACAGTAAAAAAAAAAAGTTAAAGAAACAACAAGGAGAAATCAAAAGTGATGACAGCTTAAACATTCTCATAAGTAGGCATAATCTGGTATTGTTCATGATGAAGCCGTTTTTCGTATCCTTTAATATCATGAATTCTTTCCACTGGACTTTTAGTGCCATTTTCTTCCCCGTTGTTGGAGAGCATTTCAGTACCAAGGAAGGACCACCTCATGATCATATTCTGCAAATAAAAGAAAACAAATTTATTACAAAGATTAAAGATGATCTCAGGGAACATAGGGATTTTGAGTGACAAGTAATTCTTAAGGAGGAAGAGTGTAGAGTAAAAAGAGGTTCTTTAAGATTCCATAGGCAAAAAAAAAAAAAAAAAAAAAAAAAATTCTATAGGCCAGAAGATGGTGCAGGAGTACCAGCTGGATCCACATGAAAGGTGTTGGGTTCCCATCTTGAGGTTTTCATAAACTATCAGACGTGGACATGCCTGTTATTATCCAGCCAGTGAGACAAGATGAATCATGGAGTATAGAAACTGCCGGTGGTACTTCTCTGTCTCTGTCTCTCTCTCTCTGTCTTTCCCACTCACATGAAATAAACAAACTTAAAAACAAAGAAATGTGTTGAAGGTATGGTATCTTCAAAATAATTGAATTCAGGGACCAGCAGTTAGTGTAATGGCTATGTCGCTGGACTCCCATGTAGTTGACTGCGGTTCACGTCCCGGACCCAGTAGCTTAAAACTCACGCTGAGCGCGTGTGTGTGCATACCCGAGATCCTGAGAAGAGAATGGAGGAGAAGGGATTGTGGCATGGCCATCCCCCCTGGGGGGTGATTTCTCACTTTCTGTCTCTCTGTCTGTCTCTATCTGTCTGGTGAGCGCACGCGCCCTATAGCAAAAACCTCTCCCCAAAAAAATTTTTGAATTCATATTATCAAAGCTCTCAATTACTCAGAGCATCTTCTATATAATATTCTGTCAAAAGCGTATTTTTTTTGTTTGTTTTCTGAATTTTCTCTTTCTGTGTTATATTTTTGCTGTAGGATATATGTGTTCCCCAAAGAGAGGTATAGAGAGGGAAAGTGAGAGGTCAGCCTCCGTGGGGGACTTTGGGCGTGCACACACACACACACACACACACACACACTAGCATGGTTTTTAAGTTGCTAGGTGTGGGACTCAAGCCACAGTCAGCCATGTAGGAGTCCAGAGCCATAACCTGATCGCCCTTGTTCTTGTTGGTTTTAAGTTCACTTATTTATTTCTTTTATAAGTGAGAGAAAGAGGCAGAAAGACAATACTTCCAACAGAGTCTTTATGACTTGATCCTCCCCAACCTCAGCTAGCTCAGTCCCCGGTTCATGCACACACACTTGCCCTACACACTCAGAGTGGTTTTCAGATATGAAACCAGAACCTTCTTATGTAAACAGCCTTGAACAGCATCACAATTTATTACAGTGCCACCATCCAGCCTCTAAAATGAGTCTTATTTTATATTCCATGACCACTTTTTGCCATATCTCAGAAAGGAGAGGGTTTGAGGTACTGGAGCAAATATTTTGCCATAAGAGAGAACTTCAAATCCTCGTCAATAAACATTTCTTAAGCATAGCTTTGTGAAAGGTATTGTTCCAGTAGTTATTGTGTATTCCAAAGACAATGAACTGTGTTTCCTGTCTCCAAAGCCCTGATAAGGTTATAAATAATATTACTACATAATTTTAAGTCAGCTAGAAAAAGAAAGGGAAATTCAACTATAAAGATAGAAAGCCTTTATATATGAAATGATTTTTGAGATAGTCTTTAAGGTAAGGGAAGTTTATTGAAAGGTATGGAGAAGAATGAACTGGCTTAACAGTTGGGGAGAGACACATTGAGCAAAGGTGTGCAGTGATTACAACTGCAGATCATACACAATTCTGTGTAGCCAAATGGGGTGTTCATATGACTATAGGTTTGTGTTACATGAAATTCTTTTACTTTTTTAGAGGTTTTTGCCTTAGGGCCTGTGTGCTTGCAGGAGAGGGAGAGAGAGAGAAAGAGAGACAGAGATAGAGGAAAAATGAGAAATCACTCCTAGGGGAGATGATCATACCATAATCCCTTCTCTTTTCCTCCTGGGATCTTGGGCACACATTCACATATGCCCATGTGAGTTTCAAATTGCTGGGTCTAGGAATCGAACCACAGCCAGCATGAGGACATCCAGTGGTGTAAATGCTATACCATCTGCTGGAACCACATGAAATTCTAATATGTGTTCCAGAGTGAGAGATAGCACACTCTTACTAATTGAATCTTATTGTTTCTCCTTTGTTTTGATCATTCTTTGAGAGTTCAGATCTATTAAAAAGCTAATATTCTACTCTCCAATTTGGGTAGTTGAATTTTTTTGGCATTTGAAAGCAAAATACTGCTTACAAATGTCCAACAAATGTTAGAGCCAGAAAATTCTAAATCTGAGCTTAGAGAATAACTTGATAGTAGGATATTAATTTCACTCTTGCATAAATGTTGATGTCTCAAATCAATGTGCAACCTAGTAAGATTTTAATTTTTAAATATCACATTGTATTACAAAATACTGACATTTAACTCTCATCAGACTTTCTAATTCAGAGTAGGAGAAAGAAAGAGAGAGAATCAGAGGAGATAAAGAAAGGAAGAGAGACAAATTGGAAATTTCAAATGTCTGTATTTTTAGGAAACTGTACAAGTGGCATATAGTAGCAGGACTTTTACTTTACATAACAAATGTTGACCCTTCTGATGGTAATGTTAGTGCAAATCAATTGGAATCAATAGAGTATTTAATGAATATTCTTCCCAAGCTTGTGTCACTACAAGCTCATCTCCCAACATGGATAGTATTAATGATATTTATAGAAAAGTCTTTCTAATCAGCAGAATCTGAAATGTAATTTCTGAGCCTTATATTTCTTATTTGTAAATAATGGTAAGGATGCTTATACATGTCCCAGAGTAACTACTCACAATGAAGTAGCTCACTCCTGGCACACAATAAGCACTCTGTAAATGATTACAGTTTAAGATATAAATTTTTAGAACAAATCCTTGCTATTTGTTGTTTAACAGGTTAGTCTAACACTGAATAGAGGAAATTAAATGAATATTCATTATGCACTGATCTGCATTAAGCCTCATTCAGACAGCAGAACCAACCTGCCCCCCGGATTAGACTCAATGACCTACTTTTGCCAACTTTAATTTTTTGGTGCTACAAAACATATCCAGATGAGTAAGAAGAGTTTGTCTTACTCTGAAGCTGAATAATAAATGTCTGTTTCTCTGCAGGTCCTGTACTTCCTAAGAACAGGTCATACATAATTACTTGGACTCCACAAAACAATGTAGGCACATTTACAGATTCAAGTCTGTTTTCTCTTATTCAGGTTAAAATACTACCTCCACTACCCATTCTCTATTTCATATAATCTTCCAGCCCCAGAGCAAATGCTACTTTCTTCAAAGATGTTTCTTATAAACCCAAATATGGGGCCCAGAATATGCTATGATGGCTAAGGTGCTAGACCCCCACATAGATGACCAGAGTTCAAGTCCTGTGGGGATGCGTTTAAGAGAGAGAATCTGAGGTGTGGGGACATGCTCTGAGGAAACACCACCTGCTCTTTTGGGGTTTGGCAGAACCTTGTAACTTGTCTTTCCCTGACCTTGGCTGCAGACAGAGCAAGGGTGGAAATTACTAGGGGTGTTCCAACAGACACATCTGATGGACTTAAAGAAACATCTTGACCCCAATTAGTAAAGTCCAATCCCTGCTCTGCATCTGAAAGGTTCTTTAGCCTTCTCTGGGTGTGGTGGTGCACTCCTTACAGAAAAGTTCTTTAGCTCCTTCCCCACACCTAACAGCTAGTTCTCTGCATTAGAAAAGAAGACAAGATTTTCTCTTGATGGGATTATCACCAAGGGATATACCTGGCCTGGTATGACTAAGCCCTCATAGATCTGTTAACTGCTTCTTATTATCTGCAACCTAGCAACCAATCTATGAAGTGTCGTGAAACATACATGTGTAATATCTCCTTGTACTATAAATAAAGACATCCAGTTTGTCTGGGCGGCACAAGTTGCTTGGGCTACCTAGGCTCAGGCTGCCTGTGTCCATTTCTACTCTATCCCTGTGTCTCATTCGTCCCAATTCCCTGGTCCTGGCAAGATGGAGGACTTTCTCTTTCTCGTCCTCTTTTTCTTCCTCACCAGCAGCCTTCTGATCATGATTCAGCCAGACCCAAGCCCTGGGGCGGATGCCAACAAAGTCCCAGGCTTGGTCTTGAAAATCTCACTGGGTGCATGTGTGTGCATGCCCAAGATCCCAGGAGGAGATTGGAACACAAGGGACTATGGCATGCTCATTCCTTTTGAGGGGTGATTTCTCACTTGGCCTCTCACTATTTCTATCTTCAGCAAATGCACATGCCCTATGGGGGAAAAAGATACATAAACAAAAAACCTAAATCTTAATTGCTCATGTATAAAATTGGTTAAAATATTATAGTAACAGAATGTTAGGATGCCAGCTAAAGTTTAAAAAAAATTAATTTGGTAATGTGAGAAGCAATTATCGAAGTTTGTAGGCTCACGTGTCTAAAACAGTGACTCTCAACCAGTGGCAAATTTGCCCCCTGGAAGAACACGTGACAATAGCTGAAGACATTTTGATTGTCACCTTTTATATAATGGGAAAGGATGTTTCAGCATCTAGAAGGCTGAGGCCAGAGATGATGCTCAGTCTTCTACAGTTTGCAGTCAGGCCCCCAACAACGAAGACTTAGCTTTTCCTAATGCCAAGTGCTGAGGTTGAGAAAGCATGCTGTGGAGCAGGATGTCAAGGCCTCGTTGCCCTTCCTCCAAGTAAAAGACTGCTGAGCAGTGTGCTCTTGGATGGTGATGGCTTTTTGTTTTCACAAATAGTCACCAAAGTCAAACGAATGTGTGAGACCATTTTCCCAGAGAAGGTAAAGCAGCTACTACAGAGAAAAGATTCTTCTGGTAAACTGGTAGCCACCAGTTCTGTTCTCCTTTCCTGAGGCTCTGGAAGGAAGGACATCTCCAGGGATATGGAATACTATGGGGAAAGCATACCCAAGACCTCAGCAATTTGTAACTGAGATTCTAAAACTTTGATTGAAAATAAATAAAATAAATAGCCGGCTCCATGTGCAAGTGGTGAAGCATTGTGTTTAGGGAGCCAATTCCACATAGCAGAATGTGGTTCAAATCTCTGCCATGGTGGCCTGAAAAACTCTCTGGGCACATGTGTGTGCGTCCCTCAAATCCCGATGGAATGGATATTGGAGGAAAAGGATTGTGACGTGACAATGCCTCACTGGGAACTTCTTTCTCCCTTTCTCTCTCTCTCGTGAGTACACATGCCTTTGACACTAAAAACCAAACAAAAAACGTGATTTTATGACAATCTAAAAGCAAGACACACTGATTGCAACAATAATCCCTTCTGAGAAGCCAGCTGCTGTCTGGAATTTCACATAAACCACTCAATCTTCACATGAACTCTGAAAGATGGACACCATTCTCTACATTTCACAGTACTCTGCTTGTCTTTGCATTATATTTAGATTTCTTCCTTTCTTGTTCCCTTTCTTTATTTGTTCTTGTAAAATGGTAGGTAGCTCTTTCTAGGAAAAAAATGATTTGTTTTTAAATGATTGTGTTTTGCAGAGTGGTCAGGGAATGATGATGGTGATGGTGATGATGACAACTGAGCTCACTGCACTTTTCCATGCTCAAAGTGCACCGAAGTATCTTTGTGGCACTGTGTCTTATTCCAGGGGCCTCGAAAATATTAACTTTACTTAGTCCTTTTACAACAGGATTTTCATATTTAAATAGTAATAACACACACACACATACATAAAGAAGCATGTCTCAGATTCCTCAGTTTATATGGTGAGGCTTAGTATATAACCTGTGTCCAAATCTTCTGATTTGAATTATTCTTTTATTTTTATTTTTATTTTTTGAGAGATTTTCACTATAGGGCACGTGCGCTCGCCAGACAGAGAGAGACAGAGAGACAGAAAGCAAGAAATCAACCCCCAGGGGGGATGGTCACGCCGCAATCCCTTCTCCTCCACTCTCTTCTCGGGATCTTGGGCACGCATGCACACGCACCCAGCGTGAGTTTAAGCCACCGGGTCCGGGACTCGAACCGTGGTTGACTACGTGGGAGTCCAGCGACATAGCCATTATGCTAACTGCTGGTCCCCTGATTTGAATTATTCTACAGTAAAGACGCAGCTCTCTAACTGTTGACCATTATTAGTTAAATAAATAATTTCTTATTTACAGAACATTTGCAAAAAAATATATATGGAACTCACAGTGACACAAACAGACCAGAGACAGCTGGAGAGTCCTAGGAAAGATGTCCTTTCTAAGCCTTAACTTAATCCTTTACTCTCAGCTCAGAGCTCCTAGTAGGATAAGGAAGATCATTTGTAAATATAAATTGGCTCCATTTCTTAGACGTGGTCACAGATTAACCAAGCTTGATGTAATCATCCAGAATAACAATACAATCAGTTTACAGTCAGAAATAAAACTGCAAAGAGAATCCTCCAACACACAGTCTCTTCCTGGAGAGATCAGATACAAAAAGCCAAACTTCATATTTGAAGGTTTCTTTGTGACCATAAAATTAAATTAGGAGAGTTAATAATAGGAATTCAATATTTAATGTTGTCATATTAAATTAGCCTCAGCAATAGATCATCACAATAGGTTATGATCAAATCTCATGGCAGGAGATCTACTCTGAGTATAAGGTAATTTGTAAGGTAATTCAATTCTGATACATTGTGCATTAAAATTAAATTGTATTACTAAAGTCTCTCAGATTCTACTTATTTGCAGGTTGTTATCACAACTTATTTTAGGGTGTCATTTAGTGAGAAAATAAAACTTTATTGTAGCAGCTATTAGTAATAAGTGCTTTTAGTTAATATTTGTACTGTTAAAGTCCCCAGTTATTGCAATTATTTCTTTTGTAAGTAATGTTTTACTTAATATAATGAGCATCTATGACTTAAAAGCTTAGGTCATAGATGTAGACACTAATATACACAACAATTCTCACTCTACTGTTCTATATAACACAGTATTATTGATATTATGAAGTTACGAGAGTTTCTTTAAAATGTTGGAAGACTCAGGTCCTTCTAAATGATATGACTGACAAATGGAAACTTTACATAGCTTTGGGACACATCTATAAATACAAAATGCTTTTGGTCCTTCCTAATAGCAATGAAAAAAATCTTTGCTTCTTTTTTTCTTTCTTTTATCTCTCTCTTTCTCCTCTCTCTCTCTCTCTCTCTCTCTCTCTCGCTCTTCTCTCTCTGCTCCTCCTCTTTTTGGATTCTAGGCAAGGAATGCACACTTCAAGTCACAGGGTACAGGACTCAAACCCCAGGGTTTTCCATTTGGGATCCAGCCACCCCAACCACTATGCCACCAGCTGAGCCAAAACTACATATATGTTCTTATAATCCTTCTAGTGAAGATACTATATCTCACCTTGCAACTGCAGTTGAGTTTACTCTGCTTTTTACAATAAACTGTAAAATTCCAGAACCTATCTAACTTTTTTTAAGAGAGAATATTGCTACAGGGCACATGTGCTTGTCCTAGAGACAGAGAGAAACAGAGAGACAGAAAGCAAAAAATCAACCCCCTAGGGAGTATGGTCATGGAACAATCCCTTCTCAACTCTCCTTTCAGGATTTTGGGCACACACATACACACATACACAAACCCAGTGTGAGTTTCAAGTCGCCAGGTCCAGGAGTCAAGCCATGGTCGACTACGTGGGAGTTGAGCAATGCAACCATTACTCCCTTTGTTAGTTCCAGATCCCATCTAATTTTTATGAGTGCCTAATAGAACCTTCCTAGGATCACCATCTAGATTTTTAGGTATTTAAGGGCATTATTAACTTCTACCTTAGGACATGTTTCGTGTTTGGGAGGATTGTTTTTTTTTGTTGTTTTTTTTTTGTCTTCTTTCTTTTTAATATTTTACTTTATGAGCTGAAAGCTTGACAGTTTCAAATGCTTCTGTTTGACCTCTCATGTACGATAGCTGCTGTCTACAGGACTAGGAGTAGTTGCTGAGGTTCTGCCAGTGACATGGTATGGCCATTTCAATTATATTTGTGAACTGGTGCAATAATCACTGGATGGGTCCATGGACCCAGTAGATCCAAAGATGCTTAGCACTGGGCTACGATTCAGCTCATCACCTGCTCCTATATATTTTATATTTGAGGGACATCATGATGATATATTATTTCAGAGAATTATTGTCAACTTGGTCTCTGTTTCCTAACAGTTCTGGAAATGCTTTCATATCCCCTGTATTCTACTGTGTTCTTTATTCAATGTATGACCATAGGTCTCTGTGTAGGAGGATTGGATGAATCATAATTGTGTGTACACTTGTTATGGTATTATAGTTTCCCTCCTCCTGCAAACATGGCCTTTCCATCAGTCAGTGCCTTTCCAGGTCTGGAAACTGGCTCAACTCCGGAATCTCAGAAAGGATAATTATTTTTTATTACAGCAGTTGCTCTCCACCTCCAAATCATCT
Organism: Tupaia belangeri chinensis; assembly: GCF_000334495.1. Taxonomy (NCBI): domain Eukaryota; kingdom Metazoa; phylum Chordata; class Mammalia; order Scandentia; family Tupaiidae; genus Tupaia; species Tupaia belangeri. The sequence continues at coordinate 1,799,909 of NW_006199080.1, forward strand.
ATAATTTATTATTTTGATTATATAGATTGAACAATAACTTTCTTGGCTATCCCTATGACATTTTTATTTTAGTAGCCATCTTCATATTTCTATGCACGTCTATCCCCATAGGCTGCTGATTTGACCTTGTTCTCAATGATCATGCACCACAACCCAGTCTCTAATATGTTAGAATCTTATCACATCCTGTTACTACGAACAAGTTATTATCTATTTTAGGCCATGGACCACAATTCACCATTAATTTCAAAGTTTCTGATGCCCCTCTTCACAAAAATTATTTATTTATTTTCGCCAGAAGATGTGAATTTGCCAGAAAGTGACAGAGAAAGGAAGAGGAGAAAGTATCCCTCATGGGCAATGGTCCCTCTGTAATCCCTTCTCCTCCAACTCTCCCTTGTTTGAAGATTTTGTTTGTGCATGCACAGAGGCATATCTGTCCTGCTTCTCAAGTTCCTGGATCAGAAACCTGAAATATTGGGGGTAATCCATGTGGGGTTCAGCAGCCTTAACCACTGGGCCTTGGGCCAGTCCCGAAGGCTATTCTTTACAATTTTTATAAACAGTGTTTTCCAAGAGCTCATGTAAAAGCATTTTCTGGTGGCTTTTCTGTCCTTCAAAATATATTTGCTCTTTGTTGTCACTTCTCTGAGTCTTTTTATTTTGACTTTTACCATTTTCCATGATATCCCTGGCATGTTTACTTCATGTTGGGCAGGGCATTACTTTTCCTAAAAAAGGTCAACTTGGCCATTAACACTACCTCCTAAGGACTCTGTATTAAGAAAAAGAAATTCCATATCAATGAACTCTCCCTTAACTACATTTATATTTCATCCTCCATATTTTAGCTCTCAGGATCTTGCCCCCTGCATGCTTTCCCAGCTCTTATCAATACACATTGACTAGCTCCTACAGTTCCCTCAGTTCATAGTGCATTTCTTAAGCATAGGCCTAGAGT
>NW_006199080.1:1800901-1822191 GCF_000334495.1 Tupaia belangeri chinensis
TCCCTACACATTACTGTTGTGATTTTTAAACTGTAGTTCTAATTTACATAGAATAGTTTTACATATTTGTAAGTTACAGTCTGTTTTTTCAAAATATGCTTATATTATATAATGATCAAATCAGGTCAATAAACATACCCATCATCCCTGGCATTTACCATTGCGGTGTGTTGCACACATTCAACATCCACTCTTCTCAGGCCAGCTCCATAGCCTAGTGGCTAAGAAAGCTGTATCTCACTTCGTCAACCACGTAGTTCAAATACTAAGTCCACTAGCTTGAAAAACTGGCTAAGTGTGTGTGTATGTGTGCATGTGTGTGTGTATTCCCCAAATCCCAACAGGATGTTGAAATAGCAGAGATTGTATTATAATATTACCATGCCCTGTGTTGAGGGGTGCTTTCTGCCTGCCCCTCTTTCTCTCTGTATCTTCTCGGATGAGCACACAGACACTCTGGAAAAAAACTTTTTTTTTTTTTTTTTAAGAAGATTTGGCTATAGGGTGCATGTGCTCACCAGACAGACAGAGACAGAGAGACAGAAAGCGAGAAATCATCCCCCAGGGGGGATGGCCACGCCGCAATCCCTTCTCCTCTGTTCTCTTCTCGGGATCTTGGGCGCCTACACACATGCGCCTGGCATGAGTTTTTAGCCATCGGGTCTGGGACATGAATGGCGGTCGACTACGTGGGAGTCCAGCAACATAGCTATTACGCTAACTGCTGGTCCCCGAAAAAAACTTTTTTAAAGTGTACTTTTCTAGGCATTTTGTAATACATACTGAACTGTCACCAACTTTCTACACTCTACAGTGCTATAGTATTTCACAACTCATTCCACTGATTTTTCAGGTACTCTGTTAGCCAAGTGAGACTGGACCTTAGTGTTAGTTCAGATAGCCAGCACTGAAGGTGGCTGTAAAAGCAGAGTGGAATGACCATTGTCTTCAGCAAAAATGGAGGGCTAATCTTTGAATAAATGGGCTACTTGGGCTGGCCAGGAGGTTTTGGAAATCTGAGTTTTAGAGTCCATGATCATATGAATCCAATATCCTTATGCTATCTCAGAATGCATCTGATTGCCCCAAATTATATCTGCAGAGATGCAGCTAAACTATACACACACACACACTCATATATAGTTTATATATATGTGTGTATATATACATATCTAAAGAAGTTTTTGTTATAAATATGTATAGTTGAAGTTTCATATAATACATATATATATATGTATATACATATATACGTGTTTATGTATGTATACAGCCTTTTTATATAGCTAAAGTGTTTTTGAGGTTTTAGCACTCCACCTTATTCTTCAATAATTACCATCATCCCTAGGTATATTTCTTCACGACATTCAGTAGGAGTCAAATTATTTTACAGAATTTAAATGTAAATTTACATCTTCCCAATTTAATTCTCAAATACCTGAGATATTGTACTACCCCTATATTGCTGCCCACTAAAGCCTCAGACATGTTCACTACTTGTGAAAGGTTTGCAATTGCACTGATAAGGCATGCAGGTGTCTACTCAGCCTTATCACCAGTGATACAAGACACATCACCTTCTGACCAGTAATAATCCTGTTCTAACACTCCAGTATAGTGTTAGAGGTAGGGTTATAAGTAAGGCTCCTCAGAATAAATAAAACAAACAAAAAAATGTAAAAGTGGAACATGTGTACAAGTATTTGATTAGAGAGTGCTCTCAAAACAATATCAGGTATTGAAGGAAGTAAACTTCGACATAGAGAAGTTGAATAATGATGCAGTTGGAACAGAGATTGATACTAGCACTACAGAGTTGACCAAAATTGAAGCAAAGAGTCCAGATATTTGGACCTCTGCAAGAGCCAGTCATTGGATGTTTGTTGCCTAACATGGCATAGTGTAATGTACCATGCCAAAGCCAGCCATTTGCATGACAGTGTCCCATTTTTAAGGAGCTTTAGCTGTGGGGAAAAAAAGTATTTGCATATGAGCTCACAACAGCAAAACATTACATCACATGAGTAATGATAATAGTAATAATGAGAGTAAAGAGATACTAGAAACACAATTAATGGAACCCCCAAAACTGAAAATGTAAATCAATCTAGACATATCTATAGGCACGAATTTTCAAAAGAGAAAATAGAAGAAAGATATAATATATATAATATAATAAGAGAATAAGACATTGTGATAAAAGTATTAAGGAAATTTTAACAGAAAAAAAAAGAAAAGAAAAAAAAAAAAACAGTGCAATGGCAACATTGCTAGACTCCCATGTAGTCAACTGCAGTTCAAGTCTCAGACCCAGTGGCTCAAAACTCATGCCAAATGTGTGTGCATGCATTTTCAAGATCCTGAGAGGAGAATGGAGGAGAAGGGATTGTGGTGCGGCCATGACCTCTGGGGAGTGATTTCTTGCTTTCTGCCTCTCTTTGTTTCTCTGGCTAGTGCAGGGAGCCTATAGCAAAAAACTTTCTTTTAAAAAAAATTATGACTAGATATGTAACAGAAAAGTTACTGGAAGTGAAAATTCAATTGGCAGAAAAAGTAGCTGAAAAAAAATTGATGATCTAAAAATAAACTTGAATAATCATCTTCATTTCAGTACAGAAAAATAAAGACATAAAATAACATCGCATCTTCTCCTAGACATTGTACTGAAGGGGTAGAACACCAAAGGTAAAGAGAAAATATTAAAAATAGATTCGAAACAAAATATATATTGATAGTAATAATAATTAGAATGAAGATTAATCTCTATTGTCAGTAATGGAGCCTATAGGAAGTGGACCTTTATCATGAAACTACTGAAGGCATATTACAAAATAAAAATTACGCACTCAGCCAAATAATTATGATGGAACGATGGAAAAAATTGACATACTCAACAAACATACAACAAATAGTTTACTTCTTACAAAACATTGCATGGAGACTGAACTACATATAAATTTCAGAAAAATAACATTTAAATCAATAAATGATAGGCATTCAGGACCAGTCTAGGATGTGGTGGGTAAGGCAGCTGGATCCCTCATGGCTGACTGTGAAGACTGAGTGTCGGATCTGGTGAGAAATATGCCAGGCGTGTGTGCAGTTGTGCCCAAAATCTGCGAGGAGAGAAAGATGGAGGAGAAGGGATTGTGGTATGACCATTCCCCCATGGGGAGTTCCTTCTCACATTTCCGTTCTGTCTCTCTATCTCTTTTGGGCAAGTACACATGTCCTCTGACAAAATTAAAAAAGAGAGGGAGGAAAAAAAAAAGAATAAGCATATAAATTGCAATGTTGAATCAAACAAACTGTTAAATATTGGTTGCATACAAATAAATATTGACTAAATATATAATAGTGGTAAGCTTGATAACCTTTTTTTAAAGGTAAAACAAATAATGGACAAAAATATCAGGTTAAAGAATTCTAAGGTATTTGTTAGGGGAGAGAATAAAATATTAATTTTGTATATTCTTGTACAATTAAATATGCATGCTTAAAATCTTAAGAACAACCACTTAGAGAATAAAAAGATAATGTAAATGTATATTTTGGTAGGATAGCAATAAAGAAATACACACAAATACACAAAAACAAGTCCCTTGGAAGAAAGGAAAGTAAAACTGAAGCAAAGCATGGCCAAAGGAAGATCAAAGTGGTATGGACAAGTTTGTTCAAACCAACTAGAAAGAAAGCAAGATGGTAAAAATGTTTAAAACATATTAAATTTGTTCTTCCCAACCTAGAAATTTTAGTTTGGTTTTATATTTTTTAGGTCTGTTTTACTCATGACAGAGAGTGCATGTGCAAGCATGTGGGAGACAGAAGCATCATCTAACAGGGTCTTAGCACACCACTACCAACCTACCCCAGCATTATGGCTTCTCAGGATCTGGAGCACCTGCCATGTTTACAAGACAGTCCCAGGATCTGAACCATTATTGGCCACATGGATTTCAGCACTACAGCTCAATTTTCCAATAACAGGACCTAGATTATTTTTTAATTGATAAAATAAAACTATTCAGAAATGCAATTAAAATATGACTTGGAAGGATTGAAGATGAAACCCAAGTGACAAAGGAAAGTTGTATGGAAGTTGGTTAGGTGTTGGGAAGAATATTATTAGGGAAAAATAATGTCATGCCATCACTAATAAAAGAAGCGAATGATGAGATTGATGTGACAGTGAACTTCATATACACCCTCTGTACTATATTTCTAACCAAGAAGGCACATTGAGTATGAAAAGATTAAAAAAAAAAGAAAGCTAAACCTGTTAGCTCAAGCCTGTAATATAATTTCTCAGTGGGTCTTAAGCATCAGAGAATGTTGTAGGAAAAGAATTAGGATAGATTGGGGAACAGTGGTCAAGGTTCAATTTGTTCCTAAGATCATTCACTTATCTTATATTTTCAGAAAATGTGAAAAATGTAGATGTCATTAGCTTGAGCGAGAATATAGGGGAAGCAATAAGACCAAGAATAAAATTCTATGTTGCAACTATTATTTAAAAAATATACTATTAGCAATGGGAGTGAGAACAAGGTAGAGCCTAAGATCAAGGAGAAAATTTTTAATACTTTAATATCTTTCACATGAGAAAAATTAAACTTTTTGGTCAAAATTAATATAAGAAAAGACAAAATTTTGGTTTAAAAATATCTACCCATTTTATCTTTTTGCATTATGTTTTAGAAAATAAAGTGCTTTTCTGGGACCAGCAGTTGGCACAATGAATATGTCACTAGACTCCTATGTAGTCAAATGCAGTTGGAGTCACAGACCCAGTGGCTTAAACTCCTGCTGAGAGCATATGCGTGTGTGCCCAAGATTCCAAGAGAATGGAGGGAGAAGGGATTGCAACGTTGCCATCCCCCCGGGGGAGGTAATTTCTCGCTTTCTGTCTCTCTCCATCTTTCTGGTGAGCACACTTGCCCTACAGCAAAATAAAACCTCTCAAAATAAATAAATAAATAAAATGCTTTTCTAAAATGGGTTGTTGAAATGCAAATATTATGTAAAAGTTGATGGCTTATGTTTTCTTTTAGCATTATGCATTTTTTTTTCCTTCTATCTTTGCTTTTATTTATTTATTTATTTGGAGAGGTTTTGAGTTTAAGCCACCAGGTCCGGGACTTGAACTGTGGTCAGCTTCATGGGAGTTCAGTGACACAGCCATTATCCTAACTACTGGTCCATCTTTGCTTTTATTTATTTATTTTTTCATTTAAGGTTTTTACCATAGTGCACATGCACTCCCTGGAGAGACAGTGAGAGGAAAAGTAAGAAATACCTTCCCTACCTAACAGGGAGGATGGCCACATTGCCATCTCTTCTCGGATTTTTCTCATGGGATTTTGGACACACACTCACACACAACTGAAGTGTGATTTTCAAGCCACCAGATCCATAACTGTGCCCTTGTTGGCCATGTGGGAGTCCAGCCCCTTAACCGTCATGCCACCTGCTGGCTCTCCTTCCACCTTTAGAGTGAATAACAAATGTTATTATTTTTTTCCTTCATCTTCATTTTTTTAAAACATCTCTCTGAATGTGTGTGTTTGTATTTATAACCTCATTGCAGCTGATTAATTTTGCTGCAGTGAGTGCAAATGCTAGAATTTATAGTAATCTGAAATTTATAATTTGCTCTTGATAGAGTTTGAGTCACCTAGAACCCATGAACATAATGGGAACTTCATATACACATATTATAATAATTCAGATAGGTAATTCAACTTAATAACTTTTAAAAGATATTTGCCAGAAGGTAGCATAGTGATTAAGGTGATGGACTCTGACATGGCTAAGTGGGGTTCAAGTCCCAGACCTGGAGACTTGAAATTTATGCTAGGTACATGTATGTACATTTCCAAAATCCAAAGAAGAGAATGGAGGAGAAAAAAATGTGGCATAGCCATCCTGTCAGGGGGGAGAGAGAGGTGGTAGTGATTTTCTGCTTTCTTTCTTTGTGTCTCTCTGGCAAGCACACACACCATATATCAAATTCTCTCATAAAATAATAACAAAATAAATTTTAAAAAAGAAAAAAAAATGCCAGAGGATGTGTGTGCTTGCTTGAGAGACAGAAACAATGAGAGAGAGCATCCCTTATGGGGAATAGTCACACAACAATCTCATCTCCTGCTTCTTCTCCCTCTTTTGGGTTTTGGGCATCCACACACATGCATCTAGGATGTTTCTCAAGCCAAGGGTCTGGGACTTGAACCACGCAGTTGGCTATGTATGATCCAGCTGACCTAACCACCACACCATCAGCTGGCCCTAAGTAATTTAATTTCTATTAAAAGCAATTAAAATGGTCAATAAGGCTTATACTTAAATACATCAATATGCTTATTGATATATCCCATTGACAATATTTTATTTTATATCCTATTGACTGTGGTTCAAGTCCTGGACCTGGGAACTTGAAAATCACACTGACCACATGTGCGAGTACATGTGTGCCTAAAATCCCTAGAGGAGAATGGAGAAGAAGGTAACGCCGCATGACCATTCTCTCTGGGCACAACTTCTCACTCACTCTCTCTCTCTCTCTCTCTCTCGAAAGTACATGTGCCTTATGGCAAAAGCCTTTAAAAAATGTAATTAAGCTGATTATAAACTGGTTATTCTCAGGGACCAGCAGGCAATTAAAATGGTTATAAACTGGTTATTCTCAGGGACCAGCAGTTGGTATAATGGCTATGTCGCTTGACTCCCATGTAGTCAACCGTGGTTCAGCTCTTTCTCACACCAAAATCCCATGTGTCTGGATTTCTGTTGATTTCAACGTGCCTAATGTCATATTTCAAATCTTAATCACCTTTCAGCTGGACCATTGCCAGAGCCCCGAACTGGGCTCCCTACCTTTTGTTTCTTTTTGTCTCCAGTCTTTTGTGCATTCAGTCCTATTGTATTTTTTATAAATACAAATCTTCTTTTTTTATGAAAAAATCCTCCAATGGTTACCCACCACAATGGGTTTCCAATATTTTTGTACAGATAAATATATTCAATAAATGTCTTATCTGATCCTAATATCTGCATGTAAATATAAGCTCCAGTTTATTGGGATTAATTTAAAAGTTCTAAAAGTGTAACTCTTATATATCAATCAATAAAAAAATAATAATAGCTTTGATAAAATTAAAAATCTTAAAGTCATTGGGAATGGAATTAGATGAGCATCACCTTGGTATTTATTTCTGTACTTTATTTGATTACATACATTCAGAAATTTCTAATTTATGATTTATGTCATCATATACTATCAACAGTAATAGTCTGTGGTTGCTATTTCTTAACTTCACCTTTCAGACTTGAGATGTTCATTTAAAGAAAGAGAATAAGATGCAAATACAAATGAACTGGCCTGTCACCACACATTACTTGGTTGCTGGTCTCCACTTGGGTAAAATTTGATATGAAATATTTAGTTTGAATGTGTGTTAAGATTTTTTTTAAATGAAAATCAAAGCAGACATTTGTGTAATCCTGAGTCTCCTCAGATCCTTGGTTCCAATAAATAAAGTTTGAAAACCAATAATCAGGGCCAGCAAGTGGTATAGTGGTTAAGGTGACTGGATCCCACTTGGCCTAACACATCTTTTGAGTCCCAGATTATAAGGAAAAAAGTATAGGACAGAGCAATACTATATAAATTACAAGAATAGTTGATATGACTGCCATCTCCATTCTGTGACATTGCTCTTTTTCTTTCTCCCTCCCTCTCCGTGGGAAGCAAGCTATCTTGTCTGAAGAAGGTTCATGTGAAGAGACTCACACAAAGAGGAACTAAAGCTCAAAGAAATAGGCACATAGGACCTGGTGCCTGCCAAAAGCCATGTGAATGAGGGCACAGGTAGGTTCTCCCATCCCAGACCAGCCGTAGGATGCCCAAGGAACCAGGGCAAATCAGGTGCAAACGAACTGGGCTCCCTACCTTTTGTTTCTTTTTGTCTCCAGTCTTTTGTGCATTCAGTCCTATTGTATTTTTTATAAATACAAATCTTCTTTTTTTATGAAAAAATCCTCCAATGGTTACCCACCACAATGGGTTTCCAATATTTTTGTACAGATAAATATATTCAATAAATGTCTTATCTGATCCTAATATCTGCATGTAAATATAAGCTCCAGTTTATTGGGATTAATTTAAAAGTTCTAAAAGTGTAACTCTTATATATCAATCAATAAAAAAATAATAATAGCTTTGATAAAATTAAAAATCTTAAAGTCATTGGGAATGGAATTAGATGAGCATCACCTTGGTATTTATTTCTGTACTTTATTTGATTACATACATTCAGAAATTTCTAATTTATGATTTATGTCATCATATACTATCAACAGTAATAGTCTGTGGTTGCTATTTCTTAACTTCACCTTTCAGACTTGAGATGTTCATTTAAAGAAAGAGAATAAGATGCAAATACAAATGAACTGGCCTGTCACCACACATTACTTGGTTGCTGGTCTCCACTTGGGTAAAATTTGATATGAAATATTTAGTTTGAATGTGTGTTAAGATTTTTTTTAAATGAAAATCAAAGCAGACATTTGTGTAATCCTGAGTCTCCTCAGATCCTTGGTTCCAATAAATAAAGTTTGAAAACCAATAATCAGGGCCAGCAAGTGGTATAGTGGTTAAGGTGACTGGATCCCACTTGGCCTAACACATCTTTTGAGTCCCAGATTATAAGGAAAAAAGTATAGGACAGAGCAATACTATATAAATTACAAGAATAGTTGATATGACTGCCATCTCCATTCTGTGACATTGCTCTTTTTCTTTCTCCCTCCCTCTCCGTGGGAAGCAAGCTATCTTGTCTGAAGAAGGTTCATGTGAAGAGACTCACACAAAGAGGAACTAAAGCTCAAAGAAATAGGCACATAGGACCTGGTGCCTGCCAAAAGCCATGTGAATGAGGGCACAGGTAGGTTCTCCCATCCCAGACCAGCCGTAGGATGCCCAAGGAACCAGTGCAAATCAGATGGAAATCTGGAGACACTCAGCCAGGAGATATGGGCTCGGTCTATCCCACATTCCTAAAGCTCAGAAATTTCAGACATAATAAACTTTGAATTTTTTCAGGTGCATAATTATAACATCTTAAATGCAATAAATAATAAATATATCTGCCACAAAACATTTTAATTAATGGATATTATAACAACTTGTATCTTTTAAAATTCAACTACCAATCAGATATTAAAACAATAGAGAATAACCACTTTTTCTTTTCTTTGGAGAGGTTTTTGTTAATAGGGCATGTGTGCTTACTAGAAAGACAGAGTAAGAGAGACAGAAAGCGAGAAGTCAGTCCCCACGGAGGATGGCCACGCCACAATCCCTTCTCCTCCGTTCTCCTTTCAGGATATTGGGCACACACACACATGCACCTGGTGTGAATTTAAGCCACCAGGTTCAGGACTGAATCAAGGTCAACTACATGGGAGTTAAGCGACATAGCCATTATAACAACTGCTGGTCCCTGAGAATAAAAACCATTTGTATAACCATGTTAATTTTATTTTTTAAAGGCTTTTGCCATAGGGCACATGTGCTTTTTAGAGAGAGAAAGAGAGAGTGAGTGAGAAGTCATGCCCAAAGGGGATGGTCATGCAGGAATCCCTTGTTTCCCATTCTCTTCTAGGGATTTTGGGCACACATGTACTTACACGTGTGGTCAGTGTGATTTTCAAATTCACAGGTCCACAACTTGAACCACAGTCACCCAAGTGGGAGTCCAACACCTTAACCACCACAGTACATGCTGGTCCCCTAAAATAGCCTCTCTTTTTTTTTTTTTTGAGAGATTTTTGCTATAGGGCGCGTGCACTCGCCAAACAGACAGAGAGAGACAGAGAGACAGAAAGCGAGAAATCACCCCCCAGGGAGGATGGCCACGCCACAATCCCTTCTCCTCCATTCTCCTCTCAAGATCTTGGGCACACACGCACACACGCCCGGCATGAGTTTAAGCCGCTGGGTCCAGGACTTGAACTGCAGGCGACTACATGGGAGTCCAGCGACATAGCCGTTATGTTAACTGCTGGCCCCTAAAATAGCCATTTTTAATGTGTGCAACTAAATGTGTTCCTTAAATACTTTTATAGACCTGTAAAATACTAAAGAAGAATAAGTATTAGTTTGTCAAAAAAGACATGAGCATGTTTGCATAGAAAAACATAAGAAAAAAATCAAGAATATTTTGATAACCCAATAGTTTGTTTTTACCTCTAAAATACTTACAGATTTACTAAGATAGAACAAAAACAAAAACCTAGAACCCAATCATCAGTAGGAGAAATGGATGTATTTGAAAGAGGAAACATGTAAACTTGAAAATTAAATACAGCCTCAGATTTAAAAGAAAAAAATTTACTTACCTAAAGTCACTTAAGTTGTATAGAACAGAACCAACTGTTTTTCATAAATATAGCTCACATCTTAAGACTACCACATACAGCCCCTTCCTCCCTCTCAGGTGAAAATTATTATCTGCCACAGTTTTCAAAAATATATCTGTAAAGAAAATAGCATAAAGTTGAAACTTGATATTGATCAAGATGTTGATATTTCATGTAGAGACTATGGAAAGATAAGGAAGAATCTTTCTCTTGCTCTGGCAAGTCTTAGCCAAAGTCAAATTTAAGACACAGAATGGATGGCCCTTTGTTTACCAACAAGCTGAGGAGATCTAGCAGGGAAGCAAACCCAGAAAGAAAATCTGCCCTTTTTGCAGTAACTTTTAGGGAATTGTTACCAGCAACTCATTTTCCTGAAAGAATATTTTTAACAACTGGTATCATGAGGGGTAACTCTAGTTATTTGCCCTTCTAACTCTGCGAAGAAGTAAACTTCTTTTTATAAGCCATTACATAGTTAAGTCAAATGAAAAATTAATAATCGGTCCGTTTTCTTTAGATGATTATTGGAGTGGGAGCTATGGGTCAAAACACTTGGAATGGGACCATTTTCTTACTCACCACACAGGGAGAGAAATCTATACATGTAGAGTGTGAAAGTATGTGTGATCATGGTAAAAATTCTTCCTAATTTAGTAACTTTTTTCTTTTATACAAAGTACGAATGAGTCTTCTTTATCAGAGCCGCAGAGTCAGGAAAAGGATATTTAGCCCCTAGTTTTAGCATTTCATCCAAACTCTAGGTGTTGGTGCTGTGAGCAAGAAAGTTAATTGAGCAAGAAAAACCTATTTTTGCTCCATGAGTCTTCTCCATTCGAACATGCAGAAGTTTATACTGTCTTCTTGAGTAATTTTCTAAGGAAAGGAGAGCAATTAAAACTGAGACTATAAAGTAAGCCATAACCTTAACAGAATAAACTTTTCTAAGGGCATAGATTGAAATTGCCCATATTTTAATTAATCATTTTTATTAACATAACAATTGGTACAATGTGAATTTTTAGTATAGGAACATGATGTCTAGTGATTTAATCAGGATAACTAGTATCACCACCATCTAACAATTTGAAACATCATATGGAGTAAGTTTTAATAGTATTCTCCCCCCTGCATTTTTGAACAGTACATTGTGTTCCTTCTGTCTGTCTCCAGAAAAGTGGTCAGATTTGGGCTGATCAATAAAATCAAAGAGGAAAGTCGGATAATGTGGTCTGTGAAAAATGATGTGAAATAAACCACAGGGAAATACTGGAAACAAATGCATAAGAGTTCTCTTATTTTATAGATGGACAAATACAGAACCATTGCTTTAAACCATGCAAAATCAAGAAAGAGGAGAGAAGAGAATGTTTCAAAATATACTTTAGTGATTTGAGCTAAGGAATGTATTATAAATTGCTCTTGAGAATTTTTCTATGTATATTAGAGTGCAAAATGATCAAGCCAGGTAATTGGAGAACTTGCCAAAAATAGAAATTGGCTGCATATATTAAACAGCACATCTCTGTATTTTTAGGAAGCTCTACAGAAGTGCTCTTCAATCTCACAGTACATGGAATCTTGAGCCGTGATTGTGTTAGACTATCTTGCATGGAATTCTTGGCAGTAAATAGTGATGGGTTTATTGGGCAGCGTGTCAACCACAAATCATATATTTGTTCATCTTCTGGAAAGGAAAACTTATTTCCCAATGGAAAAGTGAAATCTACAGCAGGGCCTCATTTTCAAAATGAAATAGAACACTATGGGACAAGATGTCACTTTCTCATTTGCCTCCTGAGGTGCCAGTCTCTTTTATTGGATAGGTTAAGGTTTTCTTTCTAAAAGAAATATTATACAGTGTTTCTAATTTTTAATTCTATACTCTAAATTAAACTGGAAAATGTTCTTTGTGTAGAGTGAGATTGAATTACTGTGAACTGTAACAAGGGAGTAGGTGGTTGGAAACATGCCAGAATTTCAGGGAAAAGTGTATGAATGTGAACTTGGTGGTTTTCATAGGAGCCTTGCTCTCTTGCTGACAGAATTGGAGCAGTGGGGTGAGCACAGAGCATCTGTGAAAGCAAAAAAAAAAAAAAAAAAAAAAACCTGAGACTGAAATGGATAAACAGCGTCAGTTTCTAACTAAACAGATTACAAAAGTAGAGTCATTCATAGCAAGCTATTAAATGTTGTGGAAGCTATATGAAGTATAATAATGCTGAGAGTTTTTTAGAAAGCCGAGTTGAAAATAATATTGGAGATACTTCATAAATGCAGTGAGAGTGTAATTATACACACACACACACACACACACACACACACACATATGTATATATGATTTGCCTGAATGCATGAATCTCTTATTGATATTTGTAATTCTGCATTCCTACAGGAACACCATGTAAAAGAATCTATCTTGCTTTTAAACAAGCTCAGTAATTAAAAACTTACTAGATTGGTGGTAGATGCTTCTTATTTAGGCTTCTGTAACATTCTCGTATATTTCTCCCTAAACGTTGTAGTGATTTCGATATACTTAGATAATTCTTCCAGTAGTCTAGTTTATTGAGCTTTCCTCCATGTTCACCTTGGCTCTAATTTTGCTTCTCATCACCGCTGTTATGTCCTTGTCAATCCAAACAGTTCAACCCTCCACTATCTTTATACTACTACACAGCCCTCTCTAGTCACCAACTTCTTTGATTCTAGTGAGCTTCCTCTCCCAGGATGACATTTACGTGTCTGTCGGCTTTTTATTGTCACTCTGCTCGTTGATGTCCTTTCTTCTGTTCTTAACCAGTTTTAATTTCATGATCAATCATTATAATAACGCTCTTGCTTACACCTCAACTCCTCTTCCCCTGCTGTTCAACACACTCAATTGACAAATCCACAAACCTGCTTAAACTGAACTCTGCCTTATTTGTGCACCTGTGCAGTTTAATGTGGCTATCGAAGAACGAGTAAGGACAATATCTCTTTCCACTCTAAATTTCTGATCACAAACCTTAAGCATTTCTTGTTTTAGGTTTAAAGTTATTTCATGCTGTCTAGCAAACTATTCCACTTAATGACCTGCTTTCCTATTAGATTCTTCCTCCCTGTTTCTCTCTGTAATGCCTCCTACTGTATTTTTTCACATAGTGTGGCAGTCTCTTCATAAAATTAAATAATTAGTAGAACATTCACAGGCTCCAACAACATCTAGCCACACATATATTCCCATGCTCACCACCTGTTTGCTGCTTGCTACAGATTAGATATTCTCAATTCTACCTAAACTGAATGCTAACACTTTGACCTTGATCATATCTCTCACCAGCCAAGGACATTGCTCAGCAATTTCTCCCACATCTTCTGTATCATTACTTTTTACTTTACCAGTGAACGATGTGTGTATTTGCAGATTCCATTTTCTTTCCTACAGTTGTGTCTTGATCCTATTTCAGTCTTCTATTCTTATTCCTTGACTGAGTATCACTCTTTTGCTGTCACAGGTGCAATATCACTAAATCCAATGATCAGTGCTCAAAAGTTACATTTGACACTGTTGCTAATTATTTTCCCCTAACAAACTATCTTCCTTAGTCGTCCTTGGCAGTCACCATTATTTGGTTTTCATCTACTCATTGCCATTGCTCAGTCTTATCTCTGGTTCCTTTATTTTCCCCAAACTCATAATGAACTAGTCGTATTTTAAGAACCACATTTCTTATCTATTTTTATTTAATCTCTTGAAAATCTCATGAAATTTTGGCCTTTGGGGACCAGCAGGTGTTGTGGTAGTTAAGGCGCTGGACACTCCCACATGATTGACCACAGTTTGAGTCCCAAACTTGGTGGCTTGCTTTCTCACTTTCTCTCTCTCTCTCTGGCTGATCAAATTGGAAAATAGTAATAATAAAAAAGTTAAGTAAAATAATTCTTTAAAAAATGCTATTATAAATTACATTAAAAGATCTATTTGCTGAAGCTCAAATACATATCTTCATCCCTGATTTCTCTTATATGTACAAAGATGCCTACATGATATTCCTATTTCTATAACTTACACATATTTAAAACTAAACTGTTCATCACAACTTCTTTCTTAAAATAAGAAAATTAAAAACATAAAGCTAATTCTTCTTCTTCTTCTTCTTCTTCTTCTTCTTCCTTTTTTGCTGTAGGGCACCTGTACTCACCAGAGAAACAGAGAGAGGGAAAGCAAGAAATCACCCCACTTCCCACCAGGGAAATGACCACACCATAATCCTGCCTCCTTCATTCTCCCTTCAAGATGTTGAGCATACTCACTCACATACCCAGCATGATTTTCAAGCTGCTAAGCTACTATGTCTGGGAATTAAACTGTGGTCTCCCTTGCAGAAATTTAGTGCCTTAACTGGTATGCCACCTGATGGCCTCTGTTCTTTCTCATCTCTGTTAATAGAGATTCTCTTCCAGTTGCTACAATGCAAAATTTGGAGTTACTTTTATTTCTCTCTTTCTTCCTTAAAATCAATCTGTCCTATTTTCCACTTTGTTCTACTTTCAAATAAATTCTGAATCCCTCCTCTTTCTCATTGGCCCTGTTATTACCATGACCCAAGAGACTAAGAGGGTTAAGTTACAGCCACCATGGGCTTTTACTTCAATTCTGCAACAGCCTCCTAATTTGTTTCTGTGACTCATGGGTGCTGCACATTCTTTTACTCCCATTCTTAGCATATTGTTCAGATTAGTAATTAAGTAACTGATACCATACTGTGGCCTCCAAAACCCTATGTTATTTGTATCCTTTTAATCATCTGTGTTGCCTCTTTCTCTACCGTCATTCTCTTTCAACTACTGGTCCACACTGATGTTTTGCCATTACTCAAATACTCCAGACAAATACTTCAAGGGGAGCCTTCGAACTACTTTCTAAAAAATATTATTTTATTCTTCATATCCTTTAAGTCTTTTTAGGGTCGGGTCTTCTTTTGGTTCAGTTTTATATGACAACTTTATTTTTATATTTCATTATTTACTTATTAAGTAGGTTTTTACATAAGGTGCATGCAATTACTGGAGAAAGACAGAGAAAGGGAAAGCAAGAAATCATATTCCAGAGGTCATAGTCATGCCACAGTTCCTTTTCCTCCATTCTCCTCTCAGGATTTTCAGCATGCATAAATACCTGTCCATTGTAAATTCAAGCAGACAGGTCTAGGACTTGAACCACGATCAGCCATGTAGGAGTCCAGTGCTTTAACTGCCACACCACCTGCTAGATCCTGATAATCTTATTTAAACTATAATTCTCCATCCAAATTCCTCATATCTGATTCCAATTTTTATTGCATTTATCATTATCTATCATACTATGCAATTTATTTATTAATATTTCTATTTTTGTGTCTTGTTTTATATCATAACTTCATAGAAAATTAAAAACTTCAAAGGCAGTAATTTGTGTCTGTTTTTATTCTCAGATGTATCTCAAGCACTTTGAATAATAACATCTGGTTAGAGTAGGTATTTAATAAATGATTTTGGGGGAAGACCACTAGGTGGCAGCATGGGTGCCCAAAATCCTGAGGGGAGGCTAGAGGAGGGGGGATTTCAGCATGGCTATGCCCCTTCAGAAGTGATTTTTCGCTTTTTGTCCCTCCTCTCTCTCCCTGTCTCTCCAGTGAGTGCACAAGTCCTATAGCAAAAATATCTTAAATAAATAAATGATTTTGGGGAAGAAGTTATTTCATTTAATATCAGCAAGATTAATTTAAAGACAGATAGCATATGGTCAAAACAAGATGTTAAACAGCTTTACTTACAGTGACTGAGTGACCAAAAGAAAGTTTAACCT
Source organism: Tupaia belangeri chinensis (assembly GCF_000334495.1). Lineage (NCBI taxonomy): Eukaryota > Metazoa > Chordata > Mammalia > Scandentia > Tupaiidae > Tupaia > Tupaia belangeri. Next base: position 1,817,151 of record NW_006199080.1, read on the forward strand.
CTCTAAATGCGTAAAATTGGATAATTACAAGATATACCGTATAAAATAGTTTTAAGAATTGACTAAAGTTTGTATTTGTTTTGTTTCGTTTTCCTTAAGATCTGTGCCCTCACCAGACAGATACAGAGACAGAGAAGAAAAGTGAGAAATTATCCCCCAAGCAGATGGCCACTCCACAATGCTTTCTTTTCCATCCTCATCTTGAGATTGTGGGCACACTCTCACATGTGATTTTCAAGCTGCTGGGTCCAGGCTTTCAACCTGGAAGTCTACCATGTGGGAAATGCCTTAACCACCATGTCATTGGCTGGCCCCAAAACTGACTCAAGTTTTAAAGCACTGTGTAAACATGCAATAAAGCACATAGTAATAGCATGTAAGCACATTTATACTGTGTTAGTAGAATTATTTAATTAGAATTTATTTAATTAGAATTAAACTGCCTAAAGCATTAAATACATTTTGAGGCTGACCCGCACATTCTGGCTTGACTCCTATATATTCTATATATTTATATGATTCATCTTCATATTTGAGAGTGTCTGTTCTTGTGACTTTCAGTTATTTGTTCTCAGACATGTCTGGGTCTAATTTGTTTATAAAAGTAAATTTTCTTTAAACTTGTATGAATGTATTTTGTTGCCAAAAATTTTGACATTATATTATATTTAGCAGTTAAAGTAAAATTTTCAAAGTATAAGGCTGCAAATGAGTTATTTTCATACTTCAGGGATTCACAAAACGAGCATGTTGTGGGTGCTAAAATTGTCCATTAGAATGAATTAAATTAGCTATAAAATAGAATAAATAAATAGCTTACTTTCTCAATTTAATAGTCATTTATTTAAAAAATATATATTTTTGGTGCTGTTTTGTCTTCAATAAAAGCAAGGAAAGCAAATCTCTCACCTGTATATCTCCTGCATACCCAGGAGATTAAAATGATTTAAGCACCTCTGTCTAATTTCCAGTCAAGATTCAAAAGAATAAATAAATAATAGCTCCATTTCTAGATTGCTACAGAAATTCTCAGCTGATGCAAATAATCAAAGTGGTTGAGGTTAACTGAACTGGAGTCTAAAAGCAGCTATTTTTCCAGTGAAGATAAATCAAAGATTAAAGCTACTGCATGGTAGAATCATGGGAGAGGGAAACGGGATTTGCATGTAGCTGCTAATTCTATTTTGCTACCTCTCAGAAGTCATTTGAGGAGACTTTAAGATCAGAGAGCGAAAACATTGTGTTGGCAGTAATCAGGATCAATACAGCAGAAAAGCTACCTGCTTGTCTGAATGAATTTGGACCATTTTCCATGCATAGAGACCCTCACTTTCCTCCTTTCCTTGCTTTCCTGCTTCTTCCAGTAGGATAGAATTCTGAGCACTGAGTCATTCTTACTATGTTTGAGGATGACCTGCACATCCTGGCTTGACTCCTGTATATTTAGGTGATTCTTCTTCCTATTTGATGGTGTCTATTCTTGTGAACTACAGTTATTTTTTTTTCTCAGAAACGTCTCAGTCTATGTTTTTTGTTTGTTTGTTCGTTTGTTTAGATTTAGCTACATATCTAGATAAGGCTGTCAATCCACCGTCCCCCTGCTTAGACACCCAGCAGACCAAGCTTACTTTTTATTTTCTTTTTTCACTATTGAAATCCCTAAGGGACAGAACTAGTGAACCTTCAAAGAACTTTCAATAATTATTTGCTGACTGACCTCTTTCTCCTCCTCATATAGCTACATTATTGCCATGTAACATTTAAGTATAGACCCTCTGGAAAATTTAGTATAGATATTTTTAATAACTATGGAGAATGAGCCTCAAGGTATTCTATATTGTCACATTTTAATCCCTAAAGTAGAAAAGAGGATATGTAGAATGGCAAATGACTGATTTTCCTTATTCTTCTTTGACAAAAGAGAGTTCCTTCACAGATAAGACAATATCCCAACTAAGTATCATAGAATCTACTATTTAATTTAAAATGAGTCAGTCAGGGGACCAACAAATGATGTAATGGTTACACCACTGAACTCCCACATTGTCAACGTGGTTTGAGTCCCAGACCCAGCAGCTTACAACTCACACAGGTTGTGTGTGCATGTATGTCCTAAATCCCAAGAGGGGAATACAGAAGGGATTATGGTGTGGTCATCCACCCTGGGGGTTATTTCTCACTTTCTTTCTCTCTATTTCACCAACAAGTACATATGCCCTACAGCAAAAATCTCTCGAAAATGAAAAAAATGAATCAAAACAATATGACATGAAAAAGTGGGTTGATATAAACTATGCTCTAAAGCCAGTCATTTATTCCACACCAGAGATTGTCAATGGTCAAAATTTATTTATCCGAAGCTGGATTAGAAATGATCTCTTTAGAAATATTAGAAATTAGGGACCAGCAGTTAGCGTAATGACTATGTCGCTGGACTCCCATGTATGTAGCTGACCGCGTTTCGAGTCCTTGACCCAGCGGCTTAACTCACGCCGGGCGCGTGTGCGTGTGTGCCCAAGATCCCGAGAGGAGAATGGAGGAGAAGGGATTGTGGCGTGGCTATCCTCCCTGTGATTTCTCGCTTCTCTCTCTCTCTCTGTCTCTCTCTCTCTGTCTTTCTGGTGAGCTCATGCGCCCTATAGCAAAAATCTCTCAACAAAAACAACAAAAAGAAATATTAGATATTACCTCTTTCTGATTAAAGCAAGGATAGTCAATATATGTAATATGGCTGCCATATTCTATAGACAACTTCAAATCAGGCATAAACAAGCAGGAGAATCTAGGGAAGCCATTAGGTAGAAAGCTAAAATTGAATCCATTGAAGGTCCTATGCTGTGACATTAAACTGGAGAATTTCAATGTGTCCATTGCTGTAGATCAAGGGCATAGAATCCTACTTCTAGAAAATTGTCAGACATTTCACAATGAACAATTTCACAAGAGTTGTATTCAGCTATCCCAAACTTAATTATATGGGATTCCTTCTACTTTACACATTCACTTAACATCTGTCTGTGTGATGGAATTTCGTCTAAGAAATGTTTTCATTATAACCTGATAACAAGTGTATAGAGGCATTCTAAACTTTATTCAGGTAATTTTGATTATTCATCAATAAAGGACAATAGGAATTATTCATGCCATAATTGGATTAGAATATTTTACAACATTTAATGAAAGACAATGAAGTTGAATAAAAATGATTTTCAAAAAGTGGTAAGTATCCCAGGCCTGAAGAGGAGTATTAACCTAAAAATAATTATAATAACATAAATAATCAGAATCCATATAAAAAAATGCTTCATCCAGTGGCAGGAAGAATGGATATATTCTTTTGTTCAGTATAATTCAATGGGCATTCAATTAATTTAATTTAGAATTAGATTATGAAAATTTATTTTCTGTCATTAGCTGAGATTGGGAGAGCTAGAGTCTTCCATAAAAGACAAGTCTTGAATAAAAGTTATAGATGTATATAATTAGAAATGTTAAGCTTAGCATGCCATAATGGCAGAAAAATGGAGTATTTGAAATTCTGGTGCTTAATGTTCATTTATTTTCCTAATCAAAGGACTCATTTGAAGAATAAGTTATCTGCTCTTCAGAGAAAAGCATCAGAAAGTTGTCCCCAGCTCTGTTAAGAGTTTCATTGTGTTTTCAGAAACACAGTGATCTAGACATTGGTTGTGTTTTGGGGATAAATCCTAGAAAAGAAGCAGCAATGTAAACTTATCCTTAGGAATGTTTAAAATTATTTAAATGAGGGATTCTTGAAAAGGAGCATTAAGTGGAATGAGAATAATTGCCTTTGTTTCCTTGAACATGTTACACGTTGTCATAACCACAGGCAGTTCTTGGGCTCTTACTCAGCTTCTTGAAATGGGTAAAATCCCAACAGTAGCGTAGTTTTATATCAGAACAGTAACTGTTTTTATTTCTCCTCATGAGTCAATCTCAGCATAAATAAGTAAATGAATGCCAGAGTGAAGGCGAGTTTGCAAAAGAGAGAGAGAGAAAGAGGGAGAGGAAGAGAGTACACTCCAATCGGGTGTGGTCAGGGTGCAATTCCTCCCCCTCCATTTCCCCACCTTATTGCTATTTTGAGAACTCACATACACATGACCAGCCTGTTTTTCAAGCTGCTGAGGTCAGGATTCAATTTATAAGGTTCACCATGTGGGATCCAACTTTCTTAATCAACAGATCCTAGGGCCAGCCTTCAACATTTTCTTAAAAAAAAAAAGGAAAAGCGAATTGAGGTGAGAAAGTACAAATACAATTAAAGAATAAATATTATGGTCCTCATACCTTCTGTGGGAAATACCTCACTTATGTGAAAAAGTAATAAGCCTGAAGGGACCAGCAGCTAGCGTAATGGCTATGTCGCTGCACTCCCATGTAGTCGACCACTGTTGGAACCCCAGACCCGGTGGCTTAAACTCATCCCGGGTGTATGTGCATGCGTGCCCAAGATCCCAAGAGGAGAATGATGGAGAAGGGACTGTGGTGTGGTCATCACCCCCCTGGGGGGTGATTTCTCGCTTTCTGTCTCTGTCTCTCTCTGTCTTTCTGGAGAGTACACACGCTCTATAGCAAAAATTTCTCAAAAAAAAAAAGTAATAAACCTGAGTTAGAAACAATAATGATGCACTGAAAAATGTATACCTTTTATTTTATTTTACATTCCATAGGTTCCATCATAATGTAGTATATATAATCACCAGTAGATGACCCTTTACAATAGTTTTGCAATAGTTTATGTCCAAATTCATGCGACATAATTACATCTTGAAATGTTAAGAAAAGCATAGAAAAATATTTGTACAGAAAGGTAAAACTAGATTAGACTGGATGCCTTAGGAAAAAATATAGACTGAGCTCCTAATTAGATAGTTAAAAAAAAAAGTGTAATTAAAGAATAGACTGACTCTTTTGCTACAGCTGATGCAATGAGATTAAGATTGAAACCAATTTTATAGGGATTGGAAATTCATATTTATTTAAAAGCATAAATAAGGATATATATATATATATATTT
>NW_006199080.1:1822239-1833331 GCF_000334495.1 Tupaia belangeri chinensis
ATATATATATATATAAATTGCCTTAAATATAATCAATACAAAATCTCTTGAAAAGAAAAAAATAAAAACTGACTGATGAGGCAACAGAGAAATCCTTAAAAAAATAGAATTATGACTATAGAGTATGATAGTAGAAATTCTCTTGATATTAAAGATATGGCATTTAACTACTGTAAGACTAATTTTATGGCCCTTTTCCTTCTATGAGAAATGTCTGATTGATACCATGCCTTCCTCACTGTTTTTATATTCCTGAAATTGACACTGGCAGTGTGATTGTGAAAGGAAAAGTCATATAATCTCTTATAGCCTCAGTCCAAGGTAGTGAAACTATATTATAAAATATGAGTAGTCACTGACAGTACTTTCACCGTAGTTTTATATCTATGAAAAAAATAATTCTAGTTGTTACTTGATTCTTATTAGCCCAAAGAACATACTGTTCCAGATTTTCCACCTACATTGTTAGTAATATATTCTGGCTCCAATAGGCAACTGTAAGATTGGAAGCTAAAGGTCTATTCATTATATCTGTGTCTTCATCTTTTACGTTTGTTTTTGATTATTATGTACACAAGAAGCTGCATTCTGTTTCTATGCCTCATATGAAACTTTTAGCACAGTATTTTGTAGGTATTAAAACTACTTTACCTAGAAAATTAAAAAAAAATTCATAAAATCTACTTTACCTAGAGTTGAATAAGCTTAATATAATAAAGCACCTGTATAGCATTTACCAAATGTCAGATTGTGTACTAAATTTATATTTGAATATGTGGAAGATGTTATTATTTTACTGACTCTTGCATATAAGAAAGCTGAACCAAGAAGTTATGTGAATTTCCATATTTACCCAATTTGGAAGTAATACGGATAAGATTCATGTCCAAACTCCCTGGGTCCAAAATCTTGCCTTTGAAACAATAACTAAATTGAGCTCTGAAGTACTAAAAATTTTTGAAATGAACATTGTAAAAAGAAAAAAAAAAGAAAGGAACTAGTCAGGACTGAAACAGTAAAAATCAGGCAAGGATAACAAACATTGATAAAGCCAGCCACAAAGTTAACTGGAAATAATATTCTCTCCTTACAGTTGTATAGTGTCTAAATGACTCCCTTTCTATGAGAGACTGCTGTTTCCACAGTCTGTTCCACAACTTTTCCCATCCAGCTTTGTACCTATAACCTCTTGAATAGAGGTCAGTTTAATACCCAATTGTTAGTCCGTTATCTCATGACAGCAACCAATACGGAGTTCAAATCTCTTTCTCTTGCATGTTAGAAACCTCAGTCAACCCAGATCTGAGCCTTCCTTTCCTCACCCCTTGGAATGTTCAGGACAAACCCAAAAACTGCCAGAAATTATCCCTGTCCTTCAGTCCTCATATAATACTTCACAAGCAAGAAACATGTAGACTATCTGATGCAAGTCAATAAACCTATTTTACTAAGCTACAATTCTGTTCATGGTGATCTTCTTTTCTTTTTCTTTTTTTTAATTAGGTAGATTTCTCAACCTAGATTTTAACTTCATAATTTACTAAATATAATCAATGAATGGTTAGCTAATATGAGCTCATGAAAGTTTAGTATATAGTTAACAAATATTGAATTTCAACTTTATCACTATTACCTCCACCATCTTAAAATAATTTAATTATTTATTTATTTTTTTACTATTTTTTTGGGGAGAGGTTTTTGCTATAGGGACTTTATCACTATTACCTCCACCATCTTAAAATAATTTAATTATTTTTTTTTTTTTTACTATATTTTTGGGGAGAGGTTTTTGCTATAGGGCATGTGCACTGGTCAGAAAGGCAGAGAGCGACAGAGAGACAGAAAGTGAGAAATCGCCCCCCGGGGGGATGGTCAAGCCACAGCCCCTTCTCCTCCATTCTCCTCTCAGGATCTTGGGCATGACACGCACACATGCCTGGCGTGAGTTTAAGCCACTGGGTCCGGGACTCAAACCACATTCGACTACATGGGAGTTCAGTGACATAGCCATTACGCTAACTGCTGGTCCCAAAATAATTTAAATTATTAAAGCTTCAATATCTCCTGTGAGATTCAAACTAAGGCACTTGTAATGGAGAACTCATACTCTACTCCATATGACCTATATCCTGTCTTTAGAATAAGTAATCTTATGCAATGATACTCTCAGATTAAAGAAAAATTAATTTAATATTAGTATGTAAGTTAATGAACTTATATTTGGATACATTTCAAGAATGGGACAAACATTTAAATCCCCAGAAGATATTTAGCAGTGATTATAACTGCTGTGCATATATGAGGATAAAAAGAGAAGGAGAGAAGTCCCTTGGTCCTAGGTCATGCATGGTACACAGGCTAAGAGTTTCCTGCTGATTTTGTTAGTGGAAGGTTCTTACGGATTATGAGGAAGTAATATAATGACCACATCTGACCCATTATAAAAATAATTCTGAGATTTAGATACAAGACAGACCTAAATAATAAAGGGCAGAAATCTAAATGGTTAGTTAAAAAGTTATTTTAGAAATTTACATAGGAATTTGAGACAAGCAGATGGTGTAATGTACTGGTTTTGTCGCTGGAGTCCCATGTAGTGGACAGTGGTTTGAGTCCCCGACCCAGTGGCTTCAAACTCTCTCCAGGATTATGTGCATGCATGCCCAAGATTCTGAGAGGAGAATAGAGTAGAAGGGATTGAAGCATGATCGTCGCTTACAGGGCGTTATTTTTCACTTTCTGTCTCTCTATCTGTCTCTGTCTCTCTGGCAAGCACCCTATAACAAAAATCTCTTAAAAATTTACATAAGAAATTGAAGAAAATCACTATAAGAAGAAAACATATGGAAATTTTTTTTTTCCTCCAGATTTTTGCCATAGTGTGAGTATGCTCCCTGGAGAGAGATGGAGAGGGCAACAGATAGGGGATGTGAAAAATCATCCCCTGCAGGGTGGCCATGCCACAGTCCCTTCTGATATGTTCTCCTTCTAAGATTTTTGGCATGTACACACACACACACACACACACACACACACACAACTGGGATTTTTTTTCTGGCTGTCAGGTCTGAGACTAAAACTGTGAAGTAGACCATGTGGGATCCAGTGCCTTAACCACTGCTTCCTACTAGGCCCTGGACAGATTTTTACAGATAACTTTTATTTTTAAAATGTGGATACTTTATTTAGTGAGGAGTTATATGTAAATTCCCAATTGGGCAAATAGGTTAATGTCATTGCTGTCAAGTGAAAAAGTAATAAAGACAAAGAATCATTGAAGAAAATTGAAAAAAGATCTATTTTGAGCACATTGACTGTAAAGCTTCTAAGGGGTATCCATATAGGAGAAGGTAGCTTGTGTGAAGCTAGTGATACTACAGTTCGATTCAATACAAAGTGCTGAAAGACTCAGTTTGGGTGTTCAACTGTGTGTATACTAATGCAAACTACAGAGGCTAGGGCAACTCTAAGAGGATATATAAGGCATAACATTTTAATTAATGCTCTAAAGTCTGCAGAGCGAACGTAGGAATCTATGCATAGGTTTGATAGGCATCATTTCTCCTAATGATTTTCTTTGTTACTTCAAAATTTTTATACTCTAGTTTTAAGACATTGTTTCTTTCCAAACAAATTAAAGTACCATGAAATGCTACAGTACGATATCCTACTCCTATTGTCATCTAATGATGTCCAGAATATTTTCCAAGAAGGCTGAATAACTATATAGGTTCACATTTCTGATTAGGTACGTCTCTTTATTCTCCACTGGACCTAGTCAAAAGAGTGGAACAGAAGGAGGGAGGAGAGAAGAAGGAAGGAAGGAAGGAAAAAGAAAGAAAGGAAAGAAGGCTGGCAGGCTGGCAGAAGTCTCTTTGGATTTACTCACTGTGCGAAATATAATACTGTTAAAAAACTGCAGTAATTTTTTTTTTTGGTTAGAGATTTGGCAAAGGAATGATGGAGACAGCAGAACTAAAGAAGCACTTCATAACTATTCATCCTGAAAGCACATGTGAAAAATAAGCTCAATTTGAACAATGCAGGACACTAATTAAGGTTTGGATACACCCCAATCCTTGCCTCAGAGCTTCATATACTTTGCTAGTAATCTAACTGAAGAATCTGGACATGATTTGGCATCATTTGGTGAAGCTCATTGTTCTGAAAGTAGCTAAATCAAAGTGTGGTTTGGCAGAAAGAAATACAATAGATGTGACACCATTTTGACACGGGAAACCACACCACTCAACATCGTCCAAATGATGTTTATTCTGGTATTCAAACTAATCACGAAGAAATGGACTAATTTATTTCCCTCCAACATACTGTTGGATGTCTACATGGCCAGTTTCAAGGCTTGCACAATTACATGTATTCTCACACCATTTTTAAAAATAGTATTTACTTATTTATTTGTTTATTTATTTATTATCCCCCCCCCTCATGTGGGCTCACCAGAGAGACAGAGAAAGACAATGAGGTGGAAAGTAAGTAAATCACTCCCCTGACCCAGGGGATGGCCACTACGCAATTCCTGCTCCTCTGTTTTCTTCCTGGGATTCCGGGCATGCACGCACACGTCTGGCATGAGTTTTAAGCCACTGGGTACAGGACTCAAACTTTGGTTGGCCATGTGGGAGTTCAGAGTCCTAGCTACCATGCCACCTGATAGTCCTATTTATTTATTTTTAATTGACAAACACATATTGCATCTGTTTATGGTGTAAAATGCTTGTTTTTTAGAGTTTATTTAGAGTGAGACACAGAGACAGAAACACAGCACCCTGTACAGAATCACGAGGTCATGATCCACCCCCAGTCTCTGCCAACACCAGCTCATGGACACTCATGCTCCAGACATGGTCTCTAGAACCCTCCCACAAGAGTCAGCCCATATAGTACTGAGTAGTACCACTGTGTCACTGTGTGGCCCCAGCATGTTGGTTTAATATATATGTTCATTGTTAAATGACTAATTCTATAATCACTGTGAGGTATAAAAGGTTTGCTGAACTTCATCACATCATTTTATTAATGAGAAACATTGAAAGGTCATGAGTCTAATTTTTGTTTTTGGTTTTTGTTGCAAAGTAGATCTTCAAATAAAATAAAATCACAGTATTTGTACTTTGGTAGGCACCTGTAATATATGTTAACATGTGTTTTTGTACTGCTGGGGAAGAAACTAGCACCACACATCAAGAATCATAGCTTGCAACATTGTATGTATTGTTGTAAAATCCCAGTTTACACTACATAAATTTGTCTTATTTACTACAGTGCATGTCATCAGCCTCATTATAGCTAACACTCCGAATTATTTTCAGTGTTAGGCATGTTGGTGTTTTGTTTGTTCATTTTTACAGAATGGAAGCAAAATATATCATTTTCATCTATGTGTAGATATTTCCTAGATTTCCACAGAGAAAATTTAGAGAATGGGGCCAACAGGTGGTGTGGAGGTGAAGACAGGTTGATTCGACATGACCAACTTCACGGTTTGAGTCCTGGACATAGCAGCTTAAAAATTACCCCAGGAGTATGTGCGTGCATGTGTGTGGACACCTAAAATCCCAAGAGGAGAATGGAAGAGAGAGGATTTTGGTGTGGTCATCCCCTCCTCCCACAGTGGGTGTGATTTCTCTCTCTCCCTCTCTCTCTCTTTCTGTCTCTCCAGTGAGTGCATGCATCCTGTAACAAAACTTAAAAATATTTTTTAAAAACTTGATTAACTTTAAGTAGAAGTTTTATCTTTTATTTTGAGAAGGAAAAAAAAAAGTTCTCTTAGAAAAATTTGAAAGAGCTCTTTCATGGCAAGGTTTAATTAGGCGATGGTTTACTGAGAGCAACGGGTTTAAAAGTGTAGCATGCAACATCATTACCTGGAAGGGTTGCTAGAGCAGACTGCTGGGTTCCACCCCTAAATTTCTGATTTCACAGACCTGTGGTGAGATCCAAGAATTAGCAGTTTGATACCTACTGACTGAGGCAATATTTTGATTACAAGAATAATTTTTCTTTACTTAATACTCCGAATGTAAGATTAGAGATGATGCTGATAGACTATGAACTCTTTTGACCAAAAACGCTATTTTGGAAGAGGAGATTAGATAAACTACGTGAACTTTCTAGTGTGATAAAAATGCTTTATATACACTAGGTTTGAGGATGATATTATCATCTTATTAATTTCTTTGGCAGGCAGAAAATTGCAGACACCCAAAAATGCTGTTCATTTTTTAAAGGTTACAATAAAATTAAAATGTGAAGTTATCCTAGAAAAGAGATAGAACTTGTGACAGATAACCTCACCATCAATGTGAGGACAAAATAATAAAAGCAACATGACTTTAACTTGAAGAGTCTTACGGTATTTTGGAATCACTGTTTTATTCTCATCACAAAGTGAATCAAGAGAGCAATCTCTGCTCACGTTTGCTCTGGCTATGTTTATAGCAGTTATGGCACTGTTTTCAAAAAACTGATAAAAATAAGAAATTTCTATTGATTAAACTAAAAAAATGATATACATGCTGCTACTCAAAGCATTATTTCATCAAATATATGCAATCATATACAAAATTGAGAATTAATCAATTTCAACTTTTACTTTTCAAATTTAACATTTGGAGTTTTATTTTTTGTTTCCAACTTCTTATTTATTTTCCATTTTAACACAAAATCAGGAAAAATATAAAACTTTGTTGTGTTAATGCCTTATACATAATTTTAATAATCTACTTGTGGTTATAAAAACTTTCAAAAACTTGAAGTGAGGGGCACTGGACAAGTTCACAGCAGTAAAATGCAAGGCCATGTGAGACTAGCTCACATGAAAAAGTTCCCACGTTGTCTTTGGTGACTTCCCTGAGTATAACAGGCACATTACGACCATGATCTGGGGCTGGTTGAAGCTCGGGATAGATTGCAGAATTGAGACCCTTTTTTAGGTGTGGTCTCTCTCTCTTTCTCTGTTACCCTCACTCATGGGAAAAATAAATACAGTTACAAAGAAAAAAAAAATGGACTCACCCTGGTGGTACTATAGGTAGCAAACTGAACTACAGGGCTGGAAGACACATGGCCAGGCCGGCAGATGCTTTGGGTCCCCAGTCAGCTTAAATCATACTAAGTGCCATTTGAAAAGGGATTAAAGCATAACGAGGCCCCGTTCAAGGTACCTTGCTATCTCTCTCTATCTTTAGCTCTCTCTCTAGCACAAGCAATGGATTCTCAATCGTAAATAAAATAAACAGAAAAGAATGTTGGAAGTGTGCACAGTTGTAGCCATTCCATTTTCTTAAGACTAATTTCAATCTCCTTGACTTCCTGATTGGCAACCATCTGGAATCTACCCTTGCATCTGACTCTTTCCTATTATCTCGAACAGTTTTTGAACACATACCAAGAGCTCATGGTGGTCAGCTCCTATGTAAAAGGTGACCTGTGAAGTCACTGCTAAAAGTTGTTCATTTCTGATCATATCCTTTATCAATGCTTAGGTGATTCATTGGTGTCTAAATCTTGTCACGGTCAGCAGTACTTCTTCATAAAATGATCATTCCATTTTCTCTCAATGTTAGGGTTGCCTGTGCTTAGTAGGCTGACATTAATGCCTTTGGTTCTCACTGATCTTAGTTGTCATACTGTTCTCAAGGTCGAAGACTGCAAAAAGGTTGAGAAGACTAGATGTAGCAATTTCTACCTCAGGACCTAGAGCTCCTTTCTCATCTTCCAAGGGATTCTTCACTAGTACACCTAAAACCATAAATTATCTTGCTTTTTTATTCACCAACTACTTAAAATCTTCCCATTTAGTGTAGGCAAGATGACTATTTCTAAGATTTTCATTAAAATGAAAATTTCTGGCTTATTTGTCATCAAGTCATTAGAGTGGGGCTCTATGATTGAGTTCTTGACTTAGAAATAGAGGGACTAAGACCAGAAGAACAGAGAGAGAAAGCCACATGCTCTACTAAAAGTTCTGCCTTTCAACATACTGTGTTGTCATTGGACTTTCCAGTCACCAGAACAGTGAGTCAAAGTAACCTCTACTCTCTCTGGCATTTTTATTAGCAATGCAATAAAAAACTAAGGTAACATTTTGCTAATGTAAAGATGATTTTTGCCTCTGGCTTATTGTTATTGAAAAACATAATCATTAAAAATGAACAATCCAAAGAAAATAAAACAAATTATGTATATGATAGACAAATTTAATAAAATAAATTTGTTCTTATGTTTTTTTTTTTTTCATTTTGCCAGATGATATGTACCCTTGCCCAGTAAGAAAGAAGGAGAAAAATCACACTCTTGGGGCATGGTTATGCCACAATGCCTTCTCCTGTATTTCTCTAACCTGTTGAGATTTGGGATATATATTCACATGCCCTTGGCATGTCTTTCAAGCTTCCAGGACTTGAACTACATGGTCAGCCATGTGGAATCCAGCCTTCTTAACCACCAGACCAACAGCTGGCCCTTGTTCACATACATTTTTAAAAGAAAGATATACTGAATATCATTTCCTGACAATGTCAACAAGATCCATGACTAAAAGCAAGTTTGTAACCATTCAAACTAGGGGATAGTACATGAAATGGTAATGTTTAGAAAGAGGAGTAAGCAAAGAGTATAGTAAGGATGTATCAGAGATACAGGAAAAGGTACAGGAGAAGCTGACTTCATGGAAGGCAGGAAAGAGGAGCTCGAGGTTGAGGGAAGCAGTTAGGTGAAGACTGCTGCAGTAGCTACTGGTGGGAGCACTCAGAAATATCGCTGTTAAGGTTGTCACTTTCAGTGTGAGTCACCTTAGGCATTGTTGTCAATGAACACAGCCTCCAGGGAGACGCTCCAGCAGCAGCAATGGAGGAGATGACAACAGAATGGAAGAATCAGTGGGAGTTCAGAAACTTTTCCTGACTCTCCAGGGCAAATAAATAATTGAGAACCCAGTCTGACCATTCAGGGACATTGATCTGGCTTTATTCTGCATTCTCCCTTCCACACATTCTCATTCTTCATGTGCTGCCACCGTACCACACTAGCTCTTCTCAAGTTATTTGTGGTTAAAAAGAGTAAAAGGGAGAAGATTGCTCCCCAAATCTATTTTGGACACATATTTTTGTGATGCCACTAAAATAAATTTGCAGAATGAAATAGAAAATATGCGGAAAATGCAAGTATTTTGATTAGGTTTAGCAGACATAAAAATGCTCTTGTCAAAGTGCTAAAATGGTTTCAAAATACTGAATTTCGATTTTCGTTTTTATTTCACTGAAGAATGGCAACATCTGCTGGATAGGCAATGGTCCACATATGCCTCTTAAAGTAACAATAGTCAGCATTTCTTTTTTTCATTGCTGTTTGTGTCAATTCAAACATCTGCACAGTCTTCCTCCGACTTTTTTTTTTTGAGGTTTTTCACTATAGGGCGCGTGCGCTCGCCAGACAGAGAGAGACATAGACACAGAAAGCAAGAAATCATCCCCCAGGGGGATGGTCACGCCACAATCCCTTCTCCTCCATTCTCCTCTCAGGATCTTGGGCACTCTCGCACACGCACCTGGCATGAGTTTTAAGCCACCGGGTCCGGGACGCGAACCGTGGTCAACTACGTGGGAGTCCAGCGACATAGCCATTACGCTAACTGATGGATCTCGCTACCTGTCATCTTGCTTAATTGTTACAGAGGAGACTCCTCTCCCCTAAATCCTATCTGCTTACCCAAATCCACTATATTTTAAGTATATCCCTCTCTTCTTTTATAACGTTTCTCAAGATTCTACTGCTCAGAGTTAATATTTCCCATTGCAGTTCATCTGTATTTCTCTTTAACATTTATAGCAATTTACTTTAATCATTCATGCATTTTCTTATCTCCCCTCTTTAATGAAAAGGTATAGAGAACATTACACCCAGTAGTCACAGAATATCTGTCCGTTGAAACAAATTAAACTGAATAAGAAGAACAGTCAACATCTAGTTGGTGCCTGAGGAGGCCACTGTCTGTTTAAAACTCGTCCCAAAAGTCAGTGTGGAAAGCGGCGTCTGGTGACTGTAGCCCAGAAGATCTTTTGAATGTATTGTATTTCAAGTTGTTTCTTCCTTCATATTTCAAGTTGAGCATAATCTGAAATGAGAATAGCAAATTCCCCTTAAGGATCATCCTGACGTTGACATTCTAGAAACTGGAATTTTGGAATTAGACACTACTTGATAGTAATTGAATTTCTTAACTATCAGAATTCTGGTGAAGCGTATCACTCAGGATGGGAAAAAAAGAAGGTGTTATATTAATTTAGAAGAATTGGAGAAAATAGCATTTCTGAGGAAAGCAATTATAGTAAAAATCCAATTGCTGATTAGGCAACTTGATTTTTTATATCCATTATGTATGTATGCTTATAATCAATATTATAACTACAGTGGTATGATTGAAAATAGTATCACAATCATTACTTAAACAAATGCTCTCTTTATTGATTTCAGTATTTAGCCATATGTGATCCAAAAGCTTTTCTATTTCCATAAAATCTATGGAGTCCTTTCGTTCAGCTTTATTTATGGGATAGCTACAAAATATTTATTAAAGGTAGCAGTATGAAGGGCCAGAGATTGAGTGGTGAAAACATATCCCAACTTGGCTCTATTTTTTTGCACTGTATTTCATTGGGTACAGATACCCGTTTTGGTGATTAGTGCGCACTGGTAGACTAACGACTGTGCAAGTTGCCCTTCATTTTCTATAATAAATTTAGCTCCCCACCAAGATATATAATTAAACCAGGCAGTGCAATCTGATTATCTGTCAAATATAAATGAGTCACCCTGCTACCTTCAAATACTAGTGCACTGTGTCTACAATGAATTAAAACACTTCAGTTCTTGAAGCAAAAGTGATAATAAAAGTCTCCATTCAGTCAGCACATATTTATTGAAAGCCTGCTGTGTGCCAAGCAATCTCATATTTGAAGATCAGTTCTGAGATACATTTTATACAGTTTTTCAACTAATTCTCAGAACAGCTCTTTAATCCATAGAGACAGAAATGTTGGTCTTAATTTACAGGTGAGGAAGCAGGGTTTGT